>NC_084974.1:26448727-26567909 GCF_963691925.1 Scomber scombrus
TGTTCGTCTGTGTGGAATAAAAGACAACTAAGACCAAGTCACATATTTTAGGAAGCCTAAAAGAACTTTATAAGACAGGCAGTCACATTGACAAGCACACAGGCAGGTAGGTACGGTGCTACGGAGACAGACAGACAGACAGACAGACAGACAGACAGACAGACAGACATGAAGCAGGCAGCCAGTCAGCCAAATAGGCAGACCGTCAGGCAAAGAGACTGGCAGGCAGGTAGTCCAGTCGGCAGGCAGCCAGGTGGGGATATAAGTGGATAGCAAAAAAGGCAGACCAGTATTCAGACGTATTGACTCCCAAATAGTCAGGCAGACTGACAGGAGGAGAGACAGATAGACAGACAGATAGATGGGGAATTATTTGACTGTGAATTCCAACATCCCTTGTGCTCCCTAAGGGACTTAGGCAGGTAGCATGACATGAGGTATGTCACTGATATCCTTGATGACAAGCGGAGAAGGGGTAATCGAAAGTTTCAATAGGTGACAGCTAAAAAGGAGTAAAACCAAACCATTTCCCCTTTAACTTTTAATTGGCTACATCTTAAATGGTTTTATGAATAAGTTTAGCTATTAAATTATATGAGTATACCTGCAATTTATATGGATAAAGAGAAATTACTGACTGTTGCTTTAAATTAAAGTGATATCTTTCTTTATCTTAGTCATTTTCTATTCCACTATTCTAGCTACCAGTAATTCTGCACATTGATTCCTGGACTGAAATGTTATATAATCACTATATTAGAGGAAAATATGAAACCCTTATCAAAACCAGTTTGTCCCAATTTCTTGCACAAAGTTTCTGAATGATGACCAAGTTTGTAGTTGTGCCACATAGGCTTGTGTAAATGAGTGGCATCCCTCTGTTAAACGCACTATATGGGTCTATTTTCATTTCACTGTTCGGCTGTAGTTGAGCAGTATTGGCAGCCATTTCCTCCCTCACCGGTTGCAATGCTATTTGCCGTCCATGATGACAGAGTTGTCACTGATGTTCCTTCATCTTGTCATTCCAGAGATGACCTTGAAATGTCAGTGATGACTGAGCTGACTTTAATGCCCACTCCCTTGTCCAGACAACTCAGTCACAGTCAACATTTTGACAGTGCTTTTCTTTTTGTTATCAGTGTTACAATTTAAAGGTGCATTTGAAAAATGTTGTACCCATCAATTGCCAAGCAGTTGGGAGGGTGTTCTTCTTTTGGGGGCTTCCTTAAGGTTTAGCCCCTTCCTATTCCTATAAATCCCTGTGAGATATTTATCTTGTGACTCAGAGTCATACACCTGATTGTCCAACTGCCTGTTCTGTTTTCATGTATTGTTTCACTATATTAGTTGGCATATAAGGTTGATTCGAAGCCCTACAAAACAAACATTAATGTTATATACTACACAAACAAACTCCTCTTTAGTAGTTATCTTTTGTCCTCAATTACTCCCAAGATCTATGTTAGAGCAAGGGCATTGGCATGGTATTTGTCAAACCCAATCTGATCAATGTCCAGTTGTTGTCACTCAAAGTACAAATCCTAACCGGTGACCTCATTAGCCCCAATCAGCAATCTTTAGGTTACTACTGCCTCAATATGACACAACGCTGGCCTGTTCATGTCCTCTGAGTTGAATGAAGGTTTGCAGTGGCCTTATGTCAGTCTCTCTGACATTAGCTGACAGGATGAAGGAGTGAATGATGGGTTTTCATAAAGAAGAATGGCAGTTTTACAGACCACCAGCTGCTCCCAAACCCTCTTTAACCTTCCATCTACTGCTTGGCTAAGTGTGTATGTGTGTGTATGTGTGTGTATGGGGTATTGGCTTTACTTATATCATACTCTGAGAAGGCAAATTATTTCCATCATTTCATTTTGTTATTGTGGCTGGAAATTATTTGTATAATTAACTCATTTATCAGTTTTATTGTTTAGTGTACAATGCCTAATTTGGTGTAGGACATGATCTGGGACACATGCCGTGTCAATGATTAATGATTGGTACAAGCAGATGGAGGAAAACAACTTTAAAAATATATTTTTTAAAAAGGTCACCTGACTACCATTCAGGACTGCAACAACATGGTATATTTATTTATTTTCTATTGGCTGAGATGATAACAATCTCTCCAGAGCTCAGTCATTTAGTATATAATTGATTTAATATATAATTTATGTTAAGTGATACATCTTGCAAGGGTTGCAAAGGAGATTAATGTTTACTCTCCTAATCCTAAAACAGGGTATTTGTAAAAATTAGTCCTAAAGGTCAGTGGATTCTCTGTTTGGGTTAGGGGCTCACCTGGATGCTCTTTTATTTTTATTTATGTCAAATATGGTCACACAGAGAACACATAATGGCCCACATTTTCCCATCTATAATATCTCATCTAAAACTACTTAAAAACAAAACTTTCATATAAGAGTTTAGTTTACTGTGATATTGTGGGCCACTGCTGCCCAAATATAACGATTTAACAGCAGCCAGTTATTATAACAAAAGGCATGTGAGGAGATTTTAACTTTTCACTGAAATCAGCCCCCTCCTTGCAAAGCTGCAAGAACTGGAAATCGTGATGGTGTCTTAGTCGTGCTTGTGAGTTCTGGCTTGGCTTGCTTTTCACAACACGGGCTTGTGTTGCCCGCTTGAGGCGAGGCGGGGGAAGGCATGCAAACGGCAGGGAAAGATGAAGCGCCCCGTATTTCCCTGTTTCTCTCCCGCTTGCTGTAGATAGTCGCGGCCACCCTCTTCGTCTCCACAGCAGAGAGGAGAGGTGTTGGCAGGGTGAGGGTTTGCCAACTCCACATTAAACTCGCCCTAATGCAGCCTAGTAAATTACCCACAGTAAAAGGATTGAGAGTTATTGTCCTTATTATTAGATCAATTTCAACAATAAAAAATGAAGATAAGGTAGAGAGAGCGGGAGTCATCTTCCGTCCTGATTGTCATCCACAGGTCTGGCAGTCTCACCCACCCCGCACAGCGCGCTCCCTTATTTATTTATTTATGTTTCCTTGATGCACGCTCCCGCTGCAAAAAGCCACAGCGCTCCCCACTCTCTCCTCTCCTCACTTTGCTTCTCTTCTTCCTATCGACAGCATCCAGAACTATAGCGCAACCGTCCCCATCACTCTTTTTCCTCCCCTCCTCCTCGCTCTCTCACCGCCAGATCTCTCTCCTCTGCTTGTCTCACCCCTTCGCTCCCCCTCCATCTCCCCAGCTCCGTCCCTCACTCCTCTGACGCACGACAGGGATACGGACCCTAGGAAAGAAAGGAGGGGGGGGGGAAGAAAGAAGCAGCATCTGACCTAATCGTCGATATTGTCCACAGACTTCTGGTATTGCTGTACCGGCCAGAAACGCAGTCCTGAAGCCGAGAGAACACTCTCAGCCGGCTACACTGTTGTTGAGCGCTCGCCCGGGAGGTGGCGGCGGAGGAGGATGGGGGGAAGAGGGGAGGAATAGGAAGCGGACGGGCTCAAGTCAAGGACTTGCATTTTAAGCAAACTGCTTAGGGAAAAAAAAGAAGACGAGAAAGAGGGGGAGAGAGTCAGAGTCACCAGAGAGCGAAGAGAGTGGGAGAGATTGCATTCCTATCACGTCTTCATTTCTCCTCTCCTTTGCCTCAGCCACTGAGAGAGAGGGAAAGAGAGAGGGGGAGAGAGAGAGAAAGAGAGAGAAAGAGAGAGAGAGAGAGAGAGAGAGAGAGAGAGAGAGAGAGAGAGAGAGAGAGAGAGAGAGAGAGAGAGAGAGAGAGAGAGAGAGATCTAACAAGATCCAAACTAGTGGTCTTTTTTCCCGATGCTTTCCAATTGCAGTACGAAACTAAGGTGAGTTGTCATGGACGTTTTCCTGTGCATGAGTGTATCATAAGGGGTATCTTATCCAGGTGTGTGTGTGACACTCTGTGTGTGTCTGTGTGTGTGTTTGTGTGTGTGAGAGAGTCTGTGTGTTTATGCTTATTGGTGTCTGCATAGCTATGGACTTCAAAAAGGAACAACAAGCGCTCTCCATACATCGAGGATAATGGATCATACGGATCCAGTCGACTGATCAATAGCCGTTTGTTCTTTATTCACCGTTTCCCTGCCAATGTCACGACGAAAGGCTACTGCATTATGCTTGGCATGTATTTCAATAAGCGCTGTTGCTCTCTCTGCTGTATTGACAGCAAGGTTATTTTGGGGGAAATTTCAGTAAACGAGAGCAGGATTCTCGACCGTTTTGAAAGACTGGAACTTGTTAGCCATCATCGTTATTCAACTTACTTCCATATGAATTCAAGATTGAAATCTTTTAACAGGACGTATTGAAATTGACACTAACGATGATCAGCACTTTTAATTCATGTAAGTAGACGGCTGTGGAGAATCTCCCCAGCTTGGTTTTGAATCGTGGCTCATTCACATGCGCATCTCTTTTTCTCTCCCTCCTCAATGCCCTGCTCTCTCTTTCCACCTCTCCCACTCTGTTTTCTCCCGTTCTTCTCTAACGGCTCGCTCACCCGCGTCTCTCCTCTCCCTCAGCCCGACATCGGACGGTGAGCGGGACGCACCGGGCAACAACAGGACACACCGCAGGAGGATATGTGAAGTTGGAATTCCACTAAACTAAGTACGTATACCATCCGATTTGATACATCCCGAGGGAATATAATATGACACGCAATATTTGTATATGCTGTAAATGTCGTTGTTACTTTTTTGACATCGTATCTGCGCTTTTTGATCTGTGTTATGGACGCGGTGTCAAGAAATCCTGGAGGATTATGCATGGAGAGGAAAATCAAGATAGTGATTTTTGCAACGAGGAGATCGAAGATCTTTTATATTTTTTTACTTGGTGTATTTTGCTGTCACGTCTGATTGGGATTACAATATTTTTTCCGTTTTTTCTCGTTTCCTCCTCTTCTGTCTTCGGGCTTTTGGTTTCAGCACCATGGACAGCAGCGGTGTTCAGGCACAGTCCCGCCACATATCCTCTGGATTTTGAACAGCCTCGTTTGAACGGACAGCACTGTGCGTGCGCGTGTGTGTGTGTGTGTGTGTGTGAAAAGTCACAGCCTACAGAAAAATATATTCAGAGGCTATGTGTGTATATATTTGTATATGTGTGACTTTTAAGCACTCAGCACCATGGATATACTGACCGGAATCTTCATTAGCCAGTCTTTTTTATTAATCAAAACTGCATTTTAGATTCATTTTGCATTAGTATTATCAGAATTTTATTGATTTTAATATATGTTTCATTTTAATTTGCCCCCTCTTTAAATTTTCGAATCCAGCAAGCACAAACAACCTCTCAAAACCTCTCGTAGCAGCAGCTTCGCCTACTGCGCTTTTTACTCGTGCCTTCTCTCTTCAAACCCTCAAATGGCTACACGAATTGGGAAAGCAAGCAAAAGTTGTACACAGTTAGAAGTACTATCCCTAAATCGCCAGTTTATGTGTTGTATGTGGGGCCTTTAAAAAAAAGAAAAAGAAAAAGAAAGAAATTGTAATAAAAAAAAACAATCAGCAAATGGCAAATATGCGCCACTGTTTTCTGTATACAGGAATCATTGGACCAATCGGGATTGGATTGGTTTCATTTTTGTGATTCTTTCTTTTTTTTCTTTATTTCTTTCTTTCCTTCCTTTTTTGTGACAATGTTTACTTTTCGCAAATTAAGTGCCACCCGTTTCTGGAATATATATATGTGGAATATAAAATCTATAGATATACAAACAATAATGTATTGTGTTCATTTTAACGAGGTGAGTGCTCAACAAGCCAATTTAACAGTCTTCATCTCGTCCCTATAGTGGTCACCATGCTGACACCTATTCCGTTCCGTCTTTTTCCTGCGTTAGACCTTCAGACCTACATACTTTAATTCCCACCGCTCTTTTCTGGACTCTAATATACCGAAAAAAGGATCGAGGTTCCTATTATGTAATAAATACAGCAGGGGGACGGTGTCTCCTCACCACTAACCTCACCCACCTGCTGTTGCTTTTGTTTATTCATGGCGATAAGCATCTCTGAAGTGATTTATTGCGACCTTACCAGCATATCTGCTGTATAATTAATGGCTAGTCTTTCTATATAGTGGTGTTAACTGTCTGACTATAGAGATTTGTTTGCGTTGCTGGATCTAATATTGCCCGTCCAAGAGTGCTAGGCCTGTATTTAGTTTGAAATACCCAGCAAAATGCAACATTTGAAGTAGTCTCCAATGTCCTTCTATTATTCATTGGTATTCATTTCAAAGCTTTCTACTGAAACTAATATAACCATCCTCTATCTATCTCTCTCTCTCTCTCTCTCTCTCTCTCTCTCTCTCTCTCTCTCTCTCTCTCTCTCTCTCTCTCTCTCTCTCTCTCTCTCTCTCTCTCTCTCTCTCTCTCTCTCTCTCACCTTAAACCTCACTTTTTGAGGGTGTTTCTGTGTGTGTGTGTATGTGTGTGTGTGTGTGTGTGTGTGTGTGTGTGCATGCACATTTACCTGTCCCTCCCTTACCCTCCCTTTTATTTTCTCTCTTTCTCCCTCTGTTCTTTGTTGCAGTGCTGTGAAGTGGCTCTGTCCCTAGAGCCAGAACTTCATCCCTTGGTGTCAGCGAGGATGCTGTGGGTTACCTTGCTGAGCACCATAGCCTTAGGATGGACCACCCCAATCCCACTACTAGAGGACTCCGAGGAGATCGACGAGCCCTGCTTCGAGCCCTGCTACTGCGAGGTCAAAGAGGGCATCTTCCACGTCCACTGTGACAGTAAAGGATTTACAAATGTCAGCCAGATCTCCCAAATATGGAGCCGGCCCTTCAAGCTCAACCTGCAGAGAAACTCCATGAGGAAGCTTTACTTTAACAGCTTCCTCCATCTCAACAATGCCATATCTATTAATCTGGGTAACAACGCCTTGCAAGATATCCACGCTGGTGCATTCAATGGCTTAGGAATACTCAAACGGCTGTTCCTACATGAGAACAAACTAGAAGTTTTCCGGAATGACACTTTTCTTGGGTTGGAGAGTTTAGAGTATCTTCAGGCGGACTACAATGTTATCAAAAGGATTGAAAGTGGTGCATTCAGGCACCTTCACAAATTGAGAGTACTCATACTAAATGACAATCTGATCCCTGTGCTCCCAAATTATCTTTTCCGGTCTGTGTCACTCACACATCTAGACCTAAGAGGAAACCGACTAAAGACATTGCCGTATAAGGGCATGCTGGAGTATGTTGGGCGGAGTTTAATGGAAATCCAGCTGGAAGAGAACCCATGGAACTGTGTGTGTGAGATTGTTCAGTTAAAAACATGGCTGGAGAGAATCCCTTATACAGCTCTGGTGGGTGAGATCACATGTGAGTACCCATTCCACTTACATGGGAAAGACTTACGGGACATCAAGCGCAGTGAGCTCTGTCCGTTGCTTTCCGATGCAGAGATTGAGGCCAAGCTGGGAATTCCCCGCATCCCATTCAGCAATGAAAACACATGGCCCACTAAACCTTCCTCCATGCTTTCCTCCTTTCACAACACAGCATCTTCTGTGGAATACAAGGAAAGAGTTGTCAAGCCTACTAAGCGACCTCGGCCCACAAAGAACCCCCCAACCCCTCGTAGCATTTATCCAGGCATCAACCAGGCTCCCGTTGCTGGCTACCAAACAAGACCTCCTATCCCAATAGTTTGTCCAGCTGGATGTATTTGCAACCTTCACATCAATGACCTGGGGCTAACAGTGAACTGCAAAGAGAAAGGCTTTCACAACATCTCCGAGCTCCTGCCACGACCTCTCAATGCCAAGAAATTGTATCTCAGTGGAAACCTCATACAGAAAATCTACCGTTCTGATTTCTGGAACTTCTCAAGCTTGGATTTACTGCATTTAGGGAACAATCGGATATCCTATGTCCAGGAAGGCGCCTTCATTAACCTGCCAAACTTAAAAAGTTTATATCTCAATGGGAATGACATTGAGATACTTACACCTGGGATGTTTAGGGGGCTTCAAATGTTGAGTTATCTTTACTTTGAGTATAATGTCATACGTGAGATACAACCTAACTCTTTCTCCCTAATGCCAAATCTCCAGCTGGTTTTCCTCAATGACAACCTGTTGCGCTCCCTCCCCACTGGTGCCTTTGCTGGCACCAACCTTGCACGCCTCAACCTTCGCAACAACTACTTCCTTTCTCTGCCTGTGCATGGAGCCCTGGAGCATCTGACCTCCATCGTCCAGATTGATCTCCATCAGAATCCCTGGGACTGCTCCTGTGATATTATCCCTCTCAAACAGTGGCTGGAAAAGCTCTCCTCTGTCATTGTGGTTGGGGATGTCATCTGCAAGACACCAGAGTTTGCTTTTGGGAAGGACCTGCGTTCACTGGACGTTGAAGTCATCTGTCCTGAACTTAAATATTCCTCAGGGCCCTCGCCGGCCCTGCCTGGTGGGGATGACATCACCACAGGGACCCCGGACATGGGGGAGGCAAGGGGGAGAGGGGCTGTCCCACTGTCTGTCCTCATCCTCAGCCTACTCATTTTCTTCATTTCTGCTGTGTTTGTGGCTGCTGGGCTTTTTGCCTATGTTCTCCGCCGCAGAAAGAAGCTGCCCTTCCGGAAGCGCTCTGAGGGGGATCTGACAGGGATCCAGATGCACTGCAGGATGTATGAGGACCCACCAAGGCAGAGTAGTACTGGTAACACAGGCACACCAGAGAAATCAACACCCAGTATGCACACACACACTCACACCGGTCACACACATGCCCACGGTCATGTTTATGACTATATCCCCCACCCTGTGACTCAGATGTGTAATAACCCCATCTATAAGCCAAGGGAGGGGGAGATAGCAGAGGAAGAGAGAGGGCAGTTTTCAGAAATGAAAGACAGTGGCAGCAGTAACAACAGTAACTACAGAACCTTGTTAGAGAAAGAGAGAGAGTGGGCCCTGGCCGTCTCCAACTCTCAACTCAACACCATTGTCACAGTCAACCACTCCACAGCTGATATGGCGGGATTTCACGAGAATGGCGGGCTCTGCCCCACAGTGATTGACAGTCAGATGCCCACACCAACTGTGGGCTTTGTAGACTGTCTGTATGGGACAGTACCCAAACTAAAGGACATGCATGTGGCGCATGCGCATCCACCAGGCATGCAGTACCCAGATTTGCAGCAGGATGCACAGCTGAAGGAGACATTGCTTTACACGGCGGGGAAAGGCTGTTACCCCGACCCGTCCCAAAGCGATTACCCTGAGTCAAGGTCCAAACTTCAAACCAAGCCGGATTACCTCGAAGTATTGCAAAAATCTTACCGGTTTTAACATCTCTAGCCCATGGAGAAAAACAAAACACAAAATCAACACATTCACTTTGCCACCCTCAAAATACAATCACCCAAAACCAATATTGAAAAAAATAAACTTGAAAAAGCAGCATGATATAAGATAAAATATTATATTACAGTTACAACAATGTTTCCCCCCCAAATCACTTTGGAGGAGAGGCCATTCTCAGATATTTCAATGAAGTGCCTTTTTTTCAGAGTAGCCAGCAATGTCAACAGCCGTTATTTTTATAATATATAAATATCTCTATATGCCCCAGAGGGAGCAAAAGAAGAACGAGAAGGGCACCGGGGAATAAAACATACAAAACATCCTAAAATTCATCTGTCGCTAAAACCCCTTTTTATGGAGTTACCATGATGAGACGCACGGGAGCTGGACGTCTCCCTGACTTGGGGGTTTTCTTTCTCTTTTACCCCTGACTAGGATGTACAAACACCCGGAGGCCGTGCGCATAGTTGGTAGGAAATGATTGAAAGGAAAGAGAGAGAAAAAAAACATATATTAAAATGAACTGCAGTTTGCGGCATGCACTCGCTTCAGTGCAGGAGGCGAGGGGATTTACTCAGAACTATCACATCACATTATGAACAGAGATACTGCAACGCATTTACAGTTCAGTGTTCTATTTAATTTTTATATCTTATTAATATGGTTATTACTATTAATGAGGACTTCTGTCTATATCAGGGTGCTTCTCGTAAAAAGGACGCGCCGTCGCACGGATGGTAAAACATTTGTGGATATTATTATAAGACAACACTCAAGGTTTTCTGGATATTTCAACGCACTTTGTTAAGACCCCCCTCCCCTCCCCATCCATTGCTTCTGGATTCCCCATTGTCACCCACTAACGGCTTTGTAGGAGGCACTTTTAATGTTTTCTCTCTCACAAAGATTTGAAGAAAAATGTGCATATATTTATTCTGTAATTTCAGTGAAGAATTTAATTGTAAAGGTAATGTTAAATCAATGTATAGTGATTATGCGTCTGGTATAGCCTTCTTAATAAAAACAAACTCTTCAATCAAATGATGAAAGGGTTGATGCCACGGGAACCTGTGTGTGGAGCGCTGTTGACGCGCTGTGTATTTGGTGTCTGTTAAACTGGCATGTTGAAGCTGTGGCCAACCATCATAAGGTTATGCTGCTGGAGGAAAAAGAATAACTGAACCAACAGAGTGCTAGACAGGAATGTAGTGGAGAGCAATAACATCTAAAACTCACTCCAGCTCCTTATTATTTGCAGATTAACACAGAGTGGATTTAAGTTACAGTTTAAGGGAAGAAAGTCAAACAGAATATTTGTTTCTGTCTATTGATAATTTATCCTATCTTCAATAGCTGGATATCATAGTTTACCAGTGCACATTTTTTATTAACCACTACTTTACTGGTTCTAGTCGGACGCAGTCTGATGGTCCAAGACACAGAACTTGCAATGCCAGAAAAAGTCGAGTGACTGCTGTTGGTTTTGAAGTAGATTAAATGAAAGGATATACCAAATCAGAGAGAGGCACGCTGTGATTATCATTATCGAAACCAGTATTGCTGAGGTAAGCTAATAAACAATAACCAAGAGAGCAAGTGAAATGTAATTGAATGAGGCACTTTGAATTTGCGCATCTAATTCTTCTAACTCCCTCCAAAGTAGCAGTGTGGGTTCAGTCCACTGGAGGGCGATACAAAGGCGTTCAGATTCATTGGTTTCTTGGTATACAGTAGGCCTATTGGATGCAGTTATTATGTAATGCACAAAATGTTTATCCTAACACGTCATCAAATCTCATATTTGATATGAGTTATTTTTCATGCTATAATCTATATATAAAACAATTGAGAAACCTGTCAGTGGCTAATTTTTTTTCTCTCTTTTTTTTTTTTTTTAGCGCAGTGTCACATTTTCATGCTTTTGTCAATTTTATCATCTTGGAATTTGCAAAATAAAAGCAAGCCACTCAAGCTGTATCAACAAAATTTAAAAAAATAAATAAAAAGGTAATGAAAGAGGTGATCAATATTTTAACACATTTTTACGTGTTTAAACAATCTTTAGGAACCATATTGTTGATCATTGTATTTTTTTTGCATTGAGTTTGCTTCTGGAAAATGAGTGCTCAGCTAGTTGCTTCCACAGCAACCATCAATTGCTTAACATTTTGCTGTGATTTATTATTATTTATTTTTATAATTGATATCTGCATATACTTGCCCGATTCATTTTTGGGACCAAATAGTACACGCACACGCATACACACAAACACACACACACAACTTTGAAGTGGTTGTGAACTAAATATGGTGTTACAGAACACATTCTCCTAGCACTATTTCTTTATCTCTTTTCTAAGGTGATATTTTTTGATTTGGGGATAAATATGATGGAATCTTGAGGTCTATAAATTTGTGAATTTTCATGGAAAGGAGATTGCATTTCTGTTTTGTTTTATAATGGGCATGATATGCGATTTGCTTCGTTTAAATAAGTCTACTAAGAGTGGTGATCCCCAATTGAAATGGGTGTTAACGTTTCTCTTATATGTCAACTTACAGTAAGTGAAAGTCATGTAGCAAATCACATACTTCCCTATTCAACAGGAAAGGTTCTCAGCTAGTCTATAACAGTCACTTCCAGCATTAATCATCAATGATCCAGTTTATAAGCTTGCATACTATGAAACATTTTACCTTGTGTTGTATTCATTATTTAATTCTTTTGACTATTGATGATGCCCAAATGACTGTAGGTCACCTTCATATTAAGCCTTTGCAAGCATGGTAGCATTACATCAATGCTATTTGTTTTCTACTCACTCTCACAGTTTCACAATGCTGTATCCTCATGTTCTGCTAACACCTACCTGCCCCTCCAACACACACACACAAACACACAAACACAGAAACACACAAACACACACACACACACACACACACACACACACACACACACACACACACACACACACACACACACACACACACACACACACACAAAGCCTCCCTTTCCCTGACCAAGAGGTTAGACTATATGGTCAGCATTTTCAGTGTGCACTCAGTTTGATTAGAAACATAATGCATTACTCTGTTAACCCCAACCCTCACCATGACAGCCACCCCCAAATGAATGAATAAATAAATAAATAAAGTTTTGGGATCATTGATGATGTTCCTTTAGTCCCGTATCTTTGCAACCTTTTTATCCTTCACCCCATCACCCAAACTCCCACCCACCATTATATTTCACAAATGAGTGCTGGGCCGTGTCCCATTATACCATGCTGAGTGGTTTTATCCCAATAAATCCTCGTGTTATCCTGCACTAATATCTCCAAGTGATTTCATACTTTGGTGGAATATTAGATAAAGGCAACCAATTGGATTGAAGGCTGGCTAAATGTTTTTTTGTTGTGTGTGTAAAATATAAAAATGCTCTGCTTATTTAAATATTTCTCTATTGTGTCAGTGATATTTGAATTTCGCAGCGGAGTTAACCTTTCCTTCAACATCTATCTTGTGGTTTGTGCACTAGCAAGACTTCAGCACGGTAAATGCAGCATGTGTCTATCTTTATGTCCTTATCTTGCTCTCTCCATCACAAAAAAAAGTTTTTCTTGTTTTTTTTTCTATCTCTCATTCTCTCTATTGTTTTCTTATGACTTTCTCTTTCTCTGCGCCGATGCAGAATTTGACATATGAGATCCTCCAGTTTTACACTGGGTATTGGCTGGTGTTACAGCTTCCCTTACAGCTTGATAGGTCTAGGGTCAGTTCAGCTTCTTAACCCTTACATACTGTTCATATGCAGGCTTTTCTCAACATCCCCCTCAAGTCTCTATAAATAATGTGTGTACTTTTTGTGGATCAGCTGCACTAAAACATTTTTACAAATTTGTAAAATATTTCCATTTTTTGTTACTTCTGGGTTACATGAAGATAAGTCGTCAAATATCTGGCAAAAAAAAAAAAACGTTTTTAGTGTTTTTTCTTCTTCTCTCAAATGTAAAAAAAATGGGTCATATTAGACCCTGAACAGTATGTAAGGGTTAAGTCCTGGTTTTAACCAAATTAACAAACTTCAAACACAAGTATATATTTGTAGATGTTGCCTGTCTTTGAACTTATGAAAGTATTCTTTGTCTCCATTTTAAATCTCTCAGTCACTCAAAATGCCTACCTTGCCTCTGTTGCATTTACCCTGTCAAACTATTTTTAGTATTTCATACTTGCACTTTTTAAAATGAAACCTACATACTTTATTTCGCAGTGTTATGCATCTGCTCAACAATAGCTTTAGCAAGTTGCTCTAACGTATTTTCTTAATATAAATATAATTTTTATGCTGGATTGATGGTGGTTGATGGCTTCTTTACTTTCAGTTACATTCTCATCAAGTAATGCAAACTAAAATTACATGCTCACATCTGGTTGTTATTCTGTAAATGATCTGCAAGGGTTTTCTCTGAAGTTGATTTTGCTCTCTTTTTGTAACATTTTTAGGAATGCTTGGGTACACTTTCCTCCAGGCATTTATATAAAAGTCTTATAAAAACATAAGGAAAAGTTTAATGCAGCAATGCATGCTTATTATCGCATGCATAATGACACATAAATCTACATCAATATCCTCATTTAAACCTTAATTTTTGTGTAAGAGATATTAGACAGTATAAATCTATTAGGAAAGCTTCTGCAGCTCAGAATTCACTCCAACCATTTGCTGTCAGTAAATATATGTGCTGAGTTTGTGCTGAGTGAAGTCAGTAACCTGGATGTGACTTTGTAGATTGGAAAGTTTTAGGCAGTCCCCTGGGACATGGTTTCATTTGCCGTGTGGTGAATATATTTCTCTCCCTCTCCTCTACTCTCCTCTCCTCCCTTCTATTATCCTGTCCATTCCTCTTCCCTTCTCCCTTATCTTTCAGCATCTTTGCTTAGGATATTTATGTCCTTGCATTGCATAGTGGAAGGAAGTTACTGTTTATTGTCAGTGCACTTATGTGTGCCTGTATCTGCATGTGTTTACTTGTGCAATATGAGAGTGAGGCAAAGATGGATAGATTAGTTTTTGTTCTCTTGTTTTCCTCTACCCCAGCAGTGTTTGTTTGCTGAATGGTATTTGAGAGTCTTGCTGTAATTATTTGGAAAGGCAGCATAGAATGAAGAGTGAGAGGAATTTAAAAAAAAGAAAGAAAGGAAGGAAGAAAAAAACATGCTAGGAAGGGATCAGTTTGAGAGCACTATTGATGGGAGAGAGAGCACAGACAAGCGGCTTAGGGAAGGGTGAGAGAACATGGAGTCGTCAGTAGAGTGTGCTACTTAGAGAAAGTAGGGATTGTTTTTTGCTCTTGTTTCACTGAAAGAAGCTGTAATTGTCCAATTAACCAAAGTGAAAATCCAAAGCAGAGAGAGCATGTTATGAAGGAGCAGAAAGAGGGTTGTGACCATTTACATTTTGCTCTGTGTGTGTGTGTGTGTGTGTGTGTGTGTGTGTGTGTGTGTGTGTGTGTGTGTGTGTGTGTGTATGTGTTTGTGTGTTTGTGTGTGTGTAGTGATTTGCTTTCTCCATTTGGGAAACAGGGAATTATCTTCACTTTGCTGAAAAAGCCAATCTGTCTCTGACCATGGTGCTGAAGTTGCAGTATACTGGTATTCTGCAGGTGCAGCATCCAAAATGGCACGTTCCACTTTTTGTGCATGTGTTTGTGTGAGTTGTATGTGGTTATGGCTTTCTTGGTGGTATATATATATATATATATATATATATATATATATATATATATATATATATATATATATATATGTACACAAACACACACACACACACACACACACTACACTACACTAGCCACAGTAGTAGTGATTTGGACAGAGAGTGTAATTTTTCATACAGTGCATTCACTGCATTTACTACTGGAAGCACACTGCACCAATCTGATGACTCGGACTGTGTTGACAATGATTACCTGCCGTCATTTGACAGATTTGTCAAATGTAAAGTATATGTGGATTCAAAATACTGTTACAAACATTTCTAACAGAAAAATAAGGGATATTACTCAATAAAGAAGTCAAAGTAAGAAAACCCCTGAAAAACAGAAAGAAAACCTCTCCAATTGGTGCAGTCTGCTTAGTCCTCAGATCATGAAAAAGCCTTTAACACATCACTCAACAGTGCTGCAGTGCAGGAGCTCGACTGACCCAGTATGTTGAAAGAGAGAGAGTGAGAGAGGTGGGAGAAAAAGAGAGAAAAAGTGGGTGCAGAAAGAGAGCAGGAGTGAGAGTGCCATGTGTGCTGTAGAGCTCTGCATTCATATTGTTTGCCTAGTGAATTTTGGGTCCCCTGAGATTGTGGCCCTCTCCTGTCTGAAAATACTGCAACTTTGGGAAAAACAAAGTTGCAGTTGTTTATGCTGCTCAGCACTGTGCTACAGTCTTAGCTTCTTTATGTAAGAAGAAAAGATTAGTAATCTGTGCTATCACTCATTTCAGGGGAGGGGAGATGAGGAGGCATAATATCATGAAATCAAATATGGAGCATAGTGTCCCTGCCTGGTGCTCTGAATAGCCCATTTCCGCCTGTGTTCCGCAGTGTGGGCCTACTTTGGGGTTCAGATTGGCCTGTAGTGCATTTGCTAAGGACAACTGCAAGTGTCTCTTCTTCATCTTTTTTCTTTTTTTGTCTTTTTAATAGATATTATTTTTCATTCAAACAGCAATACGCTTGGTCATTTATTATTTTTTCATGTAACCATTACAAATGAGGTGACATTTTCACAAAGCCAACCATCTGTATCCTTCCATGACTCATAATTTCATGTGATTTGGCATCTTTCCCTTCAGTTGTTTTTTTCCCTTAGTTATAGTTTTATTTCCCTTTTTCTACTCTCCCTCTTGAAAGGTGTTTGTCTTTTCCATCTATTATTCTGCTACTCATTCCATCTCTACATCTACCTATCCATGTATCTCTTATTTAGCCAACTCTTGACCTGCTGACCTTACTGCTAGTCTGTATGTTGTGCTCAGGTGGGATATAATCTAGTTTACTTCAGTCATGCATTGATGTGCTTGGCATGGTGCAACTGCTTTTGCAGGTAGTCTCCAGGGATGAGGCTGTGTGTGTGTGTGTGTGTGTGTGTGTGTGTGTGTGTGTGTGTGTGTGTGTGTGTGTGTGTGTGTGTGTGTGTGTGTGTGTGTGTGTGTGTGTGTGTGTGTGTGTGTGTGTACACTTAGGCATACTTAAACAGCTGCATTAACATTTTGTTTTCAACAATGAAACGTCTGGCTTGTGCATTTCAATTTCCTCCTTTTATTTCAACTTCAAAACTGTTCAACAAAACATTCTCTGTAGGCATCCACAAAGAGCCTGAATTCTTTGAGTTTTATTTAGAGAAAATGAAGTTCAGGATAAAGCAGACTGGTTTCTGTTTAGTGTCTTTGTGTAGTGGTTTGACATTCAGCTGCTCTAGTCGTATTGCAACTTGTTTAGTTGGCCAAGGCCACCTACTGGTTGCTGGTGTGTGCCTGGATATTTAAAGTGTATAGTGCGTCTTACATAAAAGCAACCTTTGGGGGGCTCAGTGTTACAGATTTAGTAATGTTTGGTATTCAGAGATTTAGTTAAAGCAAGATCTAGCTGTTAATTTAAGACTAAAAGCATCAAAGTGTGGAGTTAAATTTATGCCAATAAAACTAGCCTAAAATGTGTAATGCAGGCTGCTGCACAGCACGCTCTACCAATTTGAGTGACATTAGAATTGTGAATGAAGAAGGAAAGAAATAGGAGGGAAGCAGGGGTGATGACTCTAAAAGAGATGATCCATGGAGAGGGCTGGATTTCAGTGGATCGCTCTCATTATGCCCTCTGTCGATACAAAGTATTTTATCTTTGAGGCTTTGTGTGGATTGGCTGCTCAGGCAGTTTGTATGTTTTTAGATAGGACAACCTGCACTAATGCTTCGGAAATGCAGCACAGAATAAAGCAAAGTACATTTGCATGTGAAATAAATTATTCATGTTTTTAGTCAGGTCAACATGATGCAAAGCTGAATTTATGAGGTCAAGTGAGGTGTAATGTCATATTGTACCTTGAGCTATATAAATGTGCTTTTATACATGGAAATGCATATGAATAAAATATATGGGTTTTTGCTTGCATACTCACATACACACATCTGCTTCACAGCAGTAGAGCTGAATTACTTTTTTAGAATTGTATTTGTCTTGTTAACAGTGAGAATGTTATGTGTGTGTGTGTGTGTGTGTGTGTGTGTGTGTGTGTGTGTGTGTGTGTGTGTGTGTGTGTGTGTGTGTGTGTGTGTGTGTGTGTGTGTGTGTGTGTGTGTGTGTGTGTGTGTGTGTGTGTCTGTGTCTGTGTGTGTGTGTGGTTTTCACTGTTTGATCAGTTTTCTGGCCTCCATCAGCCCCAGGCTACGGTAGTGGCATGAAAGGAGGGCAAGTGGATCAAGGGGAAGTGAGTGAGGAGAAAGAAGGAGGAAGAAGCAATTTGGCACATATGGCAAAAAACAGAGAGGTCAGGGGTGTACATAACAGGGCTGCAATAGAAAGCAAAAATGTGTTTTGAAATGAAAGAAGGGTCATTAAATAATGGCACAATATATTCCATGGAATTTTATTTTGCACTCACTCGCCATTTTTATTGTCATTTTTGCAACAGGAATTGTGCATGACGTTCATTCAGTTTGAGTTAGAGCTGAAAAAAATAAGCAACTATTTTCTGCATTTAAAAACTATACTTATGTAAACAGGGTTCTAAGGACACACACACAATTTTTTGTGCGTCTTATATATATTTTATAGATGTAGTTCTTGTCTGGTTGCAGTGGGTATTTTTAAAGTCTTTCAATTTGACAGAGCAGATTATGATTGTTGATTGTCTATTTGTCAAAAGCTTGACAAGTCTTTAGTTAATATTTTGGATTCAGGAATACATTTTGTGTGTGTGTGTGTGTGTGTGCGCGTGTGTGCATGTGTGTGCATGAATGCAGTCACTGCCTTTCAGCCAACCAAGAAAGACTACTAGTGTGTTTTCGCCCACTGACCTGATGTTAGCCAAACATTTCTGCTCAGTTAGTTAGCGTAATGATGCGTAATGTGCCTCTGCATATATTATATGTGCAAAGATTATGTGTGTGTGTGTGTGTGTGTGTGTGTGTGTGTGTGTGTGTGTGTCTGTGTGTGTCTGTATGTGAGTAATGCAGCTCTGTTGTTGTGTAACTATACTACTACGACAGAGAGGGAGAGATTTGTAGAGATTTTCGCCTAATGAGCAGGGATCACATCGTTAGTGTTAGCTCAACAATACAAGAGTTAGCTTAATTGAGGCCTGACTGCTTTTAGAGGATCAGCACTCACCCCCACACACACACACACAAATGCATACATCGGTGGTGGTCTTGGATTTATTGTTGCAGATAATTGAAAGAATTGAGTATGAAATATCTATTCTTTATCAGTTAACATCAGTGCCTTTTCCCCTTCCCATCCTACCACCCATACCAAACACCCAGCTATGGTTTTGAATATGAAGAAATTATCTCCTTCATGCTCTCTTACTATTCCCCAAAGCCAAAAAACAACAGATAAAGCCATGACTGTCGTCACATAATCCATGATACCACACAGGTCCAGGCACAGGCAGGGAAGAGACCAAAAGTGTGGCTGTGCTATTTTTGCTGAGGAAAAGGTTATTATCATGTTTGGAATTTATAAAGCTTTGCCTGCAAACTGTGAACGTAGGAGGAGCATGTGTTTCTTCTTGTCACGGCTAAGAGATTGTATAATTTCTGTGGTGGTGTAAAAACAGTCTCACCACAGGGGAAAATTGACGTTAAGCGCTTGTTTTTGTTATTTTAAATGTCTGTCGTTCGACTAGCTGCTGTGTGTGCGCTTATGCGAGTGTTTGTTTCTCTGAACAATGTCTAGAGAGTATGTGGGTTGTGGAGAGAATCCATAATGCAGCCCCATAATTCAGGCAGAATGCTGATTCATGGTCACAAGCAGGACAAAAGCAGTATGTATGCTTTAGCACACTGCATGGCTGTATGGGTGCAGGTTTGGAAAATCAGCTTGTGTGTCTTTGCATGTTTGCAAGCATATGGTATAATTTTTGAAAATGTAACAGTGTATGCTCTCATGTTTCTGTTGCAGGTTTGCGTGAGTATTTGTCGGCCGGCATTTGTGCGAGGTATTTGTCCATGTGTGCTTGTGTGTTTATGAGCGTGTGTGTGTGCGTGTATGGCTGTTTGTCAGGCAGTGAGGGCAGTGCCAGGCAGATCTCAGCTGTGTATGAGTGAAGCTGAGAACCCTTAGGGAAACACAACTAGACAGAGAAGAACAGAGACCCCTGCAATGTGTGTGTGTGTGTGTGTGTGTGTGTGTGTGTGTGTGTGTGTGTGTGTGTGTGTGCGCGTGTGTGTGTGTGTGTGAGGGAGAAAGAGAGAGAGAGCAAGGGAGTTGGATAGTGAGATAGAAAAACAGACAGGAACGAAGCCCCCACCCACTTCCCCGTAAGCTGCTGTCACTCTTCTCTCCGCTATCTCTTCTTCCACCCTGGTCTTTTTTTTCTCCTCTCCTTCTCTCCATCTTGCCTGGAGAGGAGAGGGCAGGGTGTGATAAGAAACCAGGGGGAGAAGAGTAGAGGGTAGAATGATGAGATGAAGAGGCAAGGAGAAGAGAGAGGATGTTAGATAAACAGTAGAGACAGTGTAGACAAGTGAAATTATGGACACGGCAGTAAAGAGAGAACTTTTTTTTTCTTTTAATGATAGAAACTATTTTTAAATGTCTGATGTATAAAGCATGCTTAACTGCTTCAACTGAGTAATGTCCTGGGCTCCATGAATAATTTGGTTGCAAGAATGACAGAGCAGGGCAGGTGATGGACAGACGAGTGAGAGGGATGAATTGTAAAATGTAAAGTTGTAATACTATACCTTCTATCAAAGTAGATTCAGACAGCAATTTAGACTGACACTCAAGCCAAAGCCGAGGTGATTCATCATCATTTTCACTGGTCATTACACCAAATTATTTTGGATTTTTAAAAAAAGAAGAAAAGACAGAGGTTAAAGAGGATTTGGTCAGAGAGATTTACGGTTCGTTTAATTGAAGCATTTAGCATTTTTGCTAATAACAGTTCTCTGTGAGTGTGGAAATAAATTGAGGCAGACAAATAGTCAGAGGAAAGGGAGGACAAGGAGTGGTAAAAGCAAGACTGATGATAGAGGGAGAATGACAGAGAACGATGCACTTGTGGTGGACAGGTCTGCTTTCAGTTCCTCAAGGGTCTGAGAGGCAAAAAAAGTGGCGCCACACCTTTAGACAGTCCATTGTTTTGTTGTAAAGTAGTGCCTCTCTTTCTGACCAGAGTCTCTCATTCACTCTCTTCTTCCTCTCCTTCACCTCACGTCCTTATCCCTCTCTCCATCTCTTGGAGCAGCAGTAGCAGCAGTTGATGGATCGTTCAGGTCGGCAGGGCTGACATGCAGGTTGATGTAAGAGACAGAGACAGAAAGACATGGCATGCACATGTGCGGAAGAGTATGTGTGTTTGAGAAAGAAAGAAAGAAAGAAAGAAAGAAAGAAAGAAAGAAAGAAAGAAAGAAAGAAAGAAAGAAAGAAAGAAAGAAAGAAAGAAAGAAAGAAAGAAAGAAAGAAAGAAAGAAAGAAAGAAAGAGAGAGAGAGAGGCAGCTACCCTCCTCCTTTACTTTAATTATTTTCTTTGTTTTGTTTCTGCACACCCCTCTATGGTACTTCTGTTTCGCCCCTATCGTTTGCACTTCTGAAATCAGCTGCTGATACTTTGACCCCATCTATTTTCCTAATCTTTCTCCCTCTCTCTCTTTCTTCTCCCTCTTCAGCATGAGTTGATTCTCTTTCTGTATCACATCTTGGATTTACAGTGTTTGGGAGCAGGAGAAGCAGGTCTGTGACCAGGAGATTGCTTTTGACTTACCAGGACCATTTTTACATATGTTCACCTTCAAGTTTTGGACATTTTGACCATATTTAGACCTAGAAACAGAATACAAATGACAGAAAAATCACAAAAGGCATGATTTCCCACTTGAAGAAATAGCTGACTTTTTGGGAACAAAGAGTTAAGAAGATTGACACCACATTTATTTGTATTCTAAATATCAAACTACAGAGGAGGGTTAGCTTAGCTTAGCCTAAAGCCTGTAAACAGAGTAAAACTAGCTTTTTTGGAGCTTGGTTCTGTCCAAAGGCAAAACAGAATCTGCCAAACAGCAACTCCAAAGACAACTGAATAACATGTTATATCTCATTTGTTTAATCCAATGAAAACGTTGAGTGTTGAAATGATATGGTGCAGTTTTACAAGGAGTTATGTGCAAGACTGATTCTTGCCAGGGTACAGTGGCAAACTTGTTGATTTCCCATTTCTGCTGTTTTTGCTAAACTAAGCTAATCAGCTGCTCACTGAAGCTTCATATTTAAAAGATATGAGAGTGGTATCGATCTCTCTCCTTTAAAGTTTTAAATTTCAAGTAAAGCTGTTGGTCCCCCCCCCCCAGACATAACCTATTTGATACTGCACTACATTAATTGAAACCCAAGTTAGCTAAGCACATTACAGTGCCTTACCTTAAAGGAATGTATTCCACCTTTAATCGGATCCTAAAGCACTGCACTTTACACAATTAACCTTTGGCACATGTAATGTATGTGTAATGTTGGTGTAGTGGTCTCAGCAGTGCACAATCTTACATGCAATAGGCAACTAAAAAGCTTGTGATACAGCATTTATGTTGCTGTTACCTTTGGTGAGTCACACCAGAAGCAGACAATTATTGATTACCTTGAGGGATACTTAAGCCTGTTTTTTTTTGTGCCTCAGTAAAATAGCTCTTTAACTTCATAGAACAGTGTAATGTGGTGGGTTAAGTTTACAGTACATTTACACTTTTATCTTCAGTTTAAGGTATCATATCCAAGCCCATGCCTCACACAATAGGGCGGTCTTCCTGACTGTTTAAGTATTGCTCATCTCTTTAAAAGTGGAGAGGGCAGAAGTTGCAGGACAAACAAATAACTCCCATTACTTCTGCATTCTGGGCCCTTAATTGGATGAATAAATGCTCAAGCATGCATGAATAAACAGATCCAGCGCCTTTAAAAGGTTGGAGAGGACTGACACTAAAGTTGTAGCCAGAAGCTGTGTCTGTGGCAGGCAGAGGGAACAAATACAAACCATTTCTAGTGTGGGTCAAGGGATTGGATAGAAGCTCCTGACAAAAACAAACTATTTATTTTGTTTCAGTCAGAGAATGCACAAACCGTGTCCTAATTAAATTCAGTTTTACTGTCATGATTACACAAGATAAGACAGAACTGATACATATTGAAGATTTTAATGGTTTGTGCTTGTGTGTGCGTGTCATGACAGTGGATCGTATCTGGGATTCATACATGGTTTTTATATCCAGACGTTCTGCCAAACAGTGGGGATCAGATGTTTGTGTGTGTATGTGGACATGTGTGTATGTGGATCATGCAGTTAAAATTCAAAGTTGGAATAACTGACTGTATGAAAATACACAGCGTACTTTTAACACGTTGTACAAGATGTATTTTTTCCTCTAGTGTACTCACACCCCCCCCATTTTTCCATCAACTTCATTGAGAGACTGTAACCATCAAAGTTAGTGACAGGACCTTTCATATTCCAGTAGTTCCACCTTTCAAGTTTCCAATTTATATTCAGTTAAATTGTTTCTGTTTCTATATTTTTATACAATTTTTTCTTTTTTTCAGTCAATCAAGTTTTAGACATCAATCTGGCCTCTCCCAATCATGTTTTGTAAAGTGAATTGGATTTTAACAGATGCTGTATTCACTTTTTGAGAATTTTTGATGATTTGATGATTTGAACATTTTAGCCTTTGGGCTCAACTAAAGAAACCAAAAAGTCAATGTATGTAAGAGAGAGATAAAAAAACATTTTTTGACATAGCTGTAGGTGTGTGCCAGTCTGTGTACATGTTATGGGTCTAAGATTAAATTGGTCTTGTGGGACCTGATTGAACCACTCCCCTGGATTGAACTAAACATCAGTAAAGCCTGACATGGCAAAGGGCTACTGCTGAGCTCGCACTGCTTTATTTATCACCCCACAGTGAGTGTGCTTGCATGTGTGTGTGTGTGTGTGTGTGTGTGTGTGTATGTGTTTTCACATATGTGGGCCTCTCAAATAAGAGTGTCTGCATAAGAGCCTGTGTTCATATGTGTGTGTGTGTGTGCATGTGTTGTAGAGAGAGAGGGAGAGAAAGTGTGCCGTCATATATGCATACATTTGTTTAGGACGCTGTCCAAGTTCTGTTTTCTCCTTCTCTTTTTATACATTATATTTATACCACAAGGGCGTTGATGAAGTCGGGAACAGAATTTCGATGAAGTGTGTGTGTATTTATTTGGCTTTGTGTGTGTGTGTGTGTGTGTGTGTGTGTGTGTGTGGGTGTGGGTGTGTGTGAGAGAGAGAGGAGAGAGAGAGAGTGTGTGTGTGTGTGCATGTGTGTGTACGTATTTATAACACAAGGACAGTGATGCAGAGAGGAGCTGCATACTGATTAAGTGAAGTCGAAGAGAGGGCCTCTGTGTTGGCAGGCAGAGCCACACAGCAACAACAAGTCATTCACCTAATTTAGGACACGCACAGACACACAGACACACACACACACACACAAGTTACATCCTATCTTTCTGATAACTTTGCATGCAGGATTTGCACCGCAAGATGTTAAGAAAGAACATTTTCTTGTACAGCTGCAGTGCTGTTTAACTTTCACTGGAGACTAATGGGTTTTTCTAATTATCGTTACAGTTATATAGAAATAGAGATATGCCATAACTCTTCATGGCCTCTGAATCAGCAGAGAGGTCATTAAAGATGGAGGGAGGAAGGAGGAGAAAAGAGCAGAATGAAGGGAGGATAATGGATAGAGGGAGCAGGGAGAGAGACAGAGTGAGAGGGAGGATGGTAGAGATCAATACAGTCTGTACTTTGAGAGTGGAGAATCTGCATATCATGGAGCAGGGTGAGGGAGGAGAGTAGGTGTTGAAAAACAGAGAAGTACATATAGTATGTTTTCATGTTTTTTCCCCCATGTGTGCAAGAGGTAAAGTGAGATAAAGGGACAGGAGGGCAGGTGGGAGCAGAAGGGATGATGACAAAGAGGAGGAGTCGCTTTAAGACATTTTCAATGAAAGGGAGACGTGTACAACATGGGCGTTTTCTGAATGAAAGATAATGGAAAACGCAAAGTTGGAAGTAGAGAAATAAAGAGAAAGAGTCAGGCAGCTGCATGAGCGAGAGTGACAGCTTGAAGGGGGATTTGCAGTCTTTCTGAAAGATAAGCACACTGTTTTCTTTCTATCCTTCTAACACTCACAGAGGTACCATGTGTAAGCGTGCACACATACCCTCACACAAAAACATACACAATCACAAGCACACACTCAAGTACACACACACACACACACACATGCACATGCACACACATAACTAACACTATTCTAGTGCAGCAAGCTCTTGGCACCTGACAAAAGTTCACCCGCTCAGAGTTGCCATGGCAACGAGGAGATTCGTTGTTGCTACCCATACAGCCTGACTTCCAGCCTGATGAGAGAGAGAGAGCGAGAGAGAGAGAGCGAAAGAGAGAGAGTGAGAGAAGCTAATTTAACTTTAAATGAGAATGTTTATCTGATTAGAAAACTGAACAAATTGGAATCTTGTGGTACGAAAAATCCACATTTATTTGTTAAGTGTTTTTTAGGTTTTTAATGTTTGACCAACATGTTATTTTACAACATCAAGTATACCCTACTGTTGTTTTGTCAGAAGCATTTATTATTTATTGGTTTGTGTTGTGGTGCAGTGCATTTAGACATCATGCCACCCATTGCACCCATTCCACTCCTCAATCTGATCAAAATTACCCCTCAGGAATTATATAGTCAAATATAGGAAACATAACTTGCTTTTTATCAAGACAAATAAACCTACTTTACAAAAACAGATAGAGTTTTCCTTTTTTGTTAATATTCTCTAAATCTATGATTGTTCACTAATGTCAAGATTTCAAGTATAACGTTTAAAATAATCAAATATGTTGTACTTCCAAAAAAAAAAAAAAAAACGGATTTGTTACTAAGATTTCTAATCTAGAACAATAAATATATATAAACACACATCCTGTGTGCAGCAAACTAGATTGATTATAGAATATTTTCAGGAAAGTGTGAGATCGACTTATAGACATCCTTGAGCACCAATATCCAATTAATGAATAATCTAAAAAGAAAAATATTCACAGCTGCATAAAACACAAATAAGCAGAAATATTGTGTCTCAGCAACTTCTCAGACAGGATCATCTTCTTCTTTATGTTTATTTTTTTATTTTAACATTTCTTTTGAGTTTGCTTTACAGGTAGTGACATGATGGGTAAATAAAGTTTATTATTGTGAATGTTTTATAGAGATTTAACTGCAAAGTGTAACAATTCAACTAGATTATATGTCAGGCATAAATACGTACAGTACATCTCCACATACAAAAATAAGGCATGATGCTTCACATGAAGGCCTTTACAATCATGAATGCTTTACTAATTGCCATGAAAGGATACTCTTTCACCTTCCCCCAGCTGGCTGAAGAACAAGATCAGTTGCACAACAGTGCCCCTGGAGGGAAGTGAGTCAAGAACACTCAGCAGGGCAAATGATTGCCTACATGGGTGCTGAACCCAAAATCATCAGCTGAGTAGTGGTGTTTCTGTGCAACATGCCAACCTGCCATCCTGCTAAATGCATGTACATCCGTCATACTGCATAAAACAAGCCTTGCCCATTAGTGCTCCATCAATTGTGCCTAAAGTAATCGTCCATATATTACCTTTGCCAACAATAACCAGTTTTGGATTCTAAGAAAACATCAAGTCCAGCCCTTAAAAGACATATATATGCATTGAAGTGACACAAGCCCTCTAGTAATTATGATGGCAACAAAGGAGAAAAATCTATAGCAGTGTATTGCTGATTAAAAAACCCGGAACAAAACAAAAAAAACCTGAGTTTCTTGTTTTAACAAGACTTTGAAACTGCTTGTTTGTTTCCTGTTTTCTACCACAAACTTCACATTTCAAACCTCAAGTTGACGCAGATTTTTGAAAACCACTTGTCCCCTATCCTTAACCACATGGCCATTGCTGTAACCATGACAGCGAAGGTCTCCTAACCTTAACAAAGTGATCACTTTAAACCAAACCGTCTTTTTCCTCCAAGCTAACACAGTTTCTGTGCATAAACCTAATCAGACCTTAGCCATAATATTGGTAATACTGTCATCCTGCCAATGACTGCCAATAGGGGCATCAGATCAAGAGTTTCAGGAGAGACTAGGGCAAGAAGACATGCATACTAATAACGTAATAATTATCTATAGATTACTGCTTGTTTGGTTTTTGCAGTGTTCTTTAATAGTGTTCTACTTTATGAATATTTTTGCTATCGTTGGCATGTTCAATTTGAGATAAGTAACTGTCAGATTATATTAGCCCCTAAATCTGCTATGCAACCTAAGAGAATGGTGGGGTGAGGAGTCAAGGAGGAGGTAGTCAAGGAAATCATTTTTTACAGTATGTGGACATACACAAAAAAAAAAGACACACATCAAAAAGCAGGAAGCTCTCCTCTTCTGCTCAGCCCACAGATATGAAATAATGAAATATTGATACTCCACAGACCATGAGCAGCTCAGCAGTAGTAAATTTGAGACCTCAACACATGAAAGGAGAGCAAGAAGTTTCCATTTTTCCCCCCCTACTTTTTCTTCTACTTGTGTAATATTCTACGACTCTGCTTAACTCCAGGCCTTTTACAGATTACAAGGTCAATGCCAGGTTTCACAACAGGGCTGATATGACAAAGTGAGAGAGAGGGATTTAAAAAAAATATTCATACTTTGACCGTTTTGACAGATAGTGGCAACTGGTGAGCTTTGCACCAAGCTTGAATAACAACACTCACATGCACAAATAAACAGTGGTTAATCTTTATACTGGATCTAGCACACAGTGCACTTATAGTTATCAAGGCCTAACACTGACAGTTGTTAGCATACTCTTTATTTTGTGAGAGAGGGTGCACGAGTCCATGTATGTGTGAGTGGGAGTGGGAGTCTATTCCTGTCAAAACATGCAGAGAGTAACAGCAGGGATGGAAGACATTTCCCTTAGGAATGACACAGCAGACGCTTTGTGTGTGTGTGTGTGTGTGTGTGTGTGTGTGTGTGTGTGTGTGTGTGTGTGTGTGTGTGTGTGTGTGTGTGTGTGTGTGTGTGTGTGTGTGTGTGTGTGTGTGTGTAAAATTGTGCCTATGCATTTTCCTCTTCATTCACTATGCTGTTTCTCCCCCATAGGGGTCTAACATCCTTATCATGCTTATGGGGAAAACTGCATAATGAGAACACTTAGATAGGCCACCTGCGTATTATGGCCTGTGCATCCATTGGTGATATAACAGTTGCAGACACAAACACACACACAATCACACACAGAGAACAACCGCATCACCCCGGTATAATTGCTTGATGACTTTGTCTCCTAGGAGGTTGAATGACTATATTAACACAGACAGTTCATTGTTATGTTGCCATTTTCTGGACTTGATTTCTGTGAGGCAGAAAGCAAAGATAATCATTTTTTCAACTGCTAAACTTTATCCTGTGGCAGATTTCTTTTACTTTGTGAGGAGTTATTTGCCAACTCAAGCTACAGTACAACATAGTGTGGATAAATGCTGATGCGGTGGGAAACCCAAGACACTTTAATACAAATCAAATGCCAATAAAAGCATAAATGAACACTTATAATCAGGTCATACTGTATATTATTTTAGACATTGTGCTGTATAGATCAGGCCCTATTTAAGATTTTACTTTTAATTAGTGTTTCAAAATTGGGCGGTATGTTGTAATTCACTGGTTCTGTTGGACCTTTGCCACCTGCATCAAGTCAGCCAAAAGTACATTACTTTGCTTTTCCACAGCTGACTTCAGCCTACTGGCGGAATTCATACCCAAAATACTATCACATTTACACAACACAGGAATTACTGCATTGTGGAAGAAGCAATGAAATCTGGTACTGAAGGAACAAACATCATCAGTGGAGTCCAGTCAATGAACTGTGTGTTTGTATACTTTGGTATTTCCTTTTAGCTGTTACTCATTCTGGGTTATGCAGCAGTGTGACACTCAAATGCAGTGCTGATATATCACCCTAAAATTCAGGGGTTTCAAATTACATACAAATTACTTTTTACACTACACCAATACTGTGGAATGCGGGGGTGAGCGATGCAGTATAAAAAAAATGAGAATACTGTTTTGATTTGTTTTCACCAGATTTTAAAAACTCTACTGTATATTCTCCTAGGTGCATATACTGCTAACAGGCTTTTCACATGTAGAAGCCCAGGACACCAGGTTATTTAGTGGTGGTGCTGTGTGAGTGTTATGCAGCATGTTTGCATGGACTGTAATTAACACCCCACCCAACTCCACCATCATTAAGCAACCAGAACATAGATGCCTGTTAAGGAGGCAGAATCAAATTTAAAGACTCAGATTCCTCAAGAAATATACTTTATCAATGGGGTTAAGTTAGGTGTGAATGTACTGTACCACAAGGTTGTCTACTGAAAACAGCACAATGTTGTTATTATTTTTACATTTATTTTGACATTCTGTTTTGCTAGGCTCACAGTGTGTTAAGGTAGGCCACCCACAATTCACCACGTTGTTGTTTTATCCCTGTAATCAGCAATGCCCCAAAACAACAGATTCTCTGAGCAACAGCATCCATGTACTGTATGTAACAGTTCAGTGAAATGATATGCATGGGAAACTGAATGATAACAAAATGGTCAAGTCTCAAGAATATTTTCTTCTGTACGGGACTCTACTGCTGGACTTCTTACGTCTGACAAGTGGAACCTTCCTGTGAAGAGGTGACTCAACAGGAGCAGTGTGGATGTGGAGGTGGTGGACCACGACATACCTCAGCAAGTAACAAGGTTAAAATTTGTGAACACAAATTAACTGTTGTCCTCAAATGAGTAATTATTGAAATTGTTGTCCTCAATTGTATAATTCTGCAAAAAGATTACCGAAGAGAAGCTCTTTCCTATCCTGTAAATATATGTTTAAGGGATGTCAGAGACACAAAGTCATATGGCTCATCATAATCTTGCACTGTTTATTTTGCGCTGCATGACACAGCCACACATTCACGTAACAGCCACAGATAGCCAGCACAGAGCAAACAAAGAGTGGAATTAAAAATGCATGAGAGAAGAGAACAGACTGGACAATGACAAATGGACTGAATACAATAACTTGACAATATTAGTTTGAGGAAATTTAATCAGTATTTTAAGTATAACATAGCTGCTAGCAAGCTGCTAACGCTCAGGGTGTTTGACCTCAGTATTGTGCACAACAACCTGCTACTGCTGCTTAAACAACTTGACAGCTTTCATTAGAGGAAAATAATTGAGTAATGCATGCACACTTATTAAGGGATTTTAAATTATGGCTTTATTTTATCACAAAATGTAAATATAGGCACGACAGATTGCATGAAAATCACAGCATGGAAAAGTCCCCAATCTCAAGCATGAGACTGATGGTCTATAAATACTTCCTGGTGACTTCATGAGTGAACATTTGGTATACCTTCATATGGTCAACTATTTATAGACCTTGCATGTATAACTGGAGAGAATAATTAAGTGTAGAGACACATAGTCAGAGAGGCTAAGCCGGATAAAAATAGGTATAACCAAATTTATTGAGACCTTGAGAGTGTTTTATTGTGCAGAACAAAGCTGAATACAATTGAACAGTTCCAAAATGAGGATGTTGATAATAAAACTTTGCAGAAGTAATAAAAGCATAAAAAAATGATGAATCGTTGTACATGTGCTCCAACTCTACAACTTTCACAGCTAATGTTTTGGCATTTAAATTGTGAAGATGTCCAATAATTTTCAAAAGGGAGCAAAACTTCAAACTGGAAATACATATAAACTTAGATCATACATTACGTTAACAATCCAGGTACTGGTTCTCACGCTGGTGAAGGACATTTGGCATATCCTCACAAGCAGAAACAAACACACACGCATGAGCGCACATACGTATAAGCTTAGTTGGCTGGCAGCTCTCAATGTTGAGTGCCTAGTTTTAAAGTGACTGGATCAATACGGGGGAGTGAATTGCCAATTTCAGTTTGTTCTACTGAGATCGGCTGGCGCTGCATTCTAGAGGGAGAGCACCTGAAATTGGCAGTGGCAGAGTGGAATTGGATTTGTAAGGAGGAAAAAAAAAGTGTGAGTAGAATGATCAGAGAACAACTTGGACGCCCTGCATCTCCATTGCACATGCACGTACATGCACACTATTATGGTTGTACTCGTGTTTTTGTTGCAGACACATACATATATCTTGGCTAAATTATGGACACAGATATGCAAACCACTCTGTTCCCCATCTTTCACTGTCTTACTTCCACAGACCCACTCACACACATTCATCCAGAGCTCATCTCAGCTTCTTCGATCGTATACTCCATGGCAATCAAGCTCTGTGTTGGAAGAGCAGATGATTGTGTCTCTAGATAGTGAATAGCTCATTCAGTTGATCCCCTCCATTCTGTTTATTGGGATGACATGGAGTTAAGCCATCACTAGACTACAGCATGCATTGGCATGGATGGATGTCTGGCCATGGAAACTGCACATAATTTAAACCATATCTTTCAGTCCTTTCTAGCCCTACAAGCTAAATCAACAGACAGCATGGACACTATGGCACTGGATCACAGAGAATCTTAGCTTCAGTCTGGACACTTCAAATGCCAGGCCCAGAAAACGTCACGGTCATGACACGATGTTCAAAGGCAGACTGCATCCTGTCATATTTCATTTGGGAAGCAAACTGCAGAACCATTGGTTTTGAGGCAAAAAGTCAAATGCCTGCTTTGGTTTTCTTTTGGTCCCAACGTGTGCGGCGACCAGAGAGGAGGTGAGTGTCATGCATTGTTGCCACTGACCTGCTACATGATGATGATTTTGTTCTTGTGTTAGTGTCACATCAGAGGCTGCAGTCATCTGTCTTCACCCGGCATAGCCTGTAAAGCAGTGTTACAAGAGAAAGACTGTCAAATGAGCAGTCGTTCTACATGATAACTCTAATTCGGTGATCCCATGCATAGCTTTGTAATGAGTTACCTTATTCCCTTTTACTCAATAGTTGTTGAAGACTTTGCTGCCCAGTGGAGTTTAGAAGAACATTCTGTCGACAGAGCGTTCATGCAAATTTCACATGCAGAGATGGGTGCTGGAGCAAAAACCAAAATTAGTCTCTTTAGATGTTTTGCTTGTGATCAAACATTTAGGACTCTGTCTTAACTGTGCAAGTGCAATGACAAGCTAGTAGTAGGTCATGAGCGCAATTTAAAGAACTACAGAAACAGTTTTTCATACATTACTATGCAGCTGAGGACAACACTTACCAAATAATCTATTATATTAAATTCTAAATGATTGCATTTAGACTGTGTTACCAAAGTCCCAAATTTAACAGTCTTTATGCTCATTTAACACATTTACTGAATGGAGAGTAATTTATTGATTACTTGTTAATACACAAATTATTTAAACTAATTAATGCATTTAGTTAATTAATGTTTTAAGCATTATCCCACTGTTGCTTAGTGTTTGTAAGTGAAACACCAGCAAAATGTTATTGCTACTGAAAAAGACGTGGTTCTGATACATCCATTTTAAGCAAGAACCAAAGTACCAACAACTCCCTTTTTGTGCTGCCTCATTTGATTGAACCTCCATTTTTATTTAGCCTCTCCTCTCACCTGTGCACCAGGCATCAACAGCGTGCAGCACCAGGCAAAAAACAAACAAACAAAAAAACCTACTGGGCAAAAATAATTTCAAGGTCTATCTGAGCACTGTTTGTGTTGGTCATTGCAGCTCAACAAAAATAGGGCCCAAAGTCATCCATAATGTTTATTTAGTTAATGAATGCCACATTAACAACATATACAGTAAGTATCAATGTTAATTGTATTGTAACCTTTTATATAAAAATGAATAAATAAATGAATAAATAAATAATACATTTGAAGCTTTAATCACAATATACCTATATGATGTTTTACTCAGATATATAGTTGTTTGTTTGTTTTTGCTACTGTGACCAGAACTAATCAATTAATGAATCCTGTAATGTGTATGTGTGTGCACATGTGTATCACACATGAGAAGTGGTGATGTGGCAGATAACCCAGTTACACTATTACCCACTGTGGTAAAGATTACACATGCTGAGTCACAGATTACATAAAACAATAAAAATACTCAATAATCTTTGGGTAAATTATAACCATACAAACACATTTACACACAGTGCACACACACATACATACACACACATTTCTACCACTTCTCAGGGCACTGACTTACTCTTTTTATGGAGACTTATCTTAACCTTAACCATGATCACTACTTGCCTAACCCTGACCTTAATATAACCCTAAACCTACAATAACTTTAAACCATGTCTTTGTCCTGAAATGACCGATTTATGTTAAGGGGAGTTGCTTTTTGCCCCCATTGTGTGAAACAGATTTACAGTATGTCCCCACAACAGGAGGAATACCTGGTTCACGCCTACACACTCATAAGCTGTGAAATCAAACATGATCACAGGATTGATTGTAACAAGCTGATATGGGGATTGGAGGCTGCAGTTGTTTTCTCACTGTAGATGGTTATCTTACATTTTATAGCTTTGGGCTCTGCATGCTGAGCCTATTTGTGTGTGTGTGTGTGTGTGTGTGTGTGTGTGTGTGTGTGTGTGTGTGTGTGTGTGTGTGTGTGTGTGTGTATGTGTGTGACTAAGCAGTAAAGGAGTGGTGAGTGCCTATGACCACAATACATCCTGAGATTATAAGGCGCTATCTTTGTTGAACTCAGAAACACTTTGAAGAGCACTTTGTGGGACATTGAAGAGAAACGAGGTAAGACTGCAGCTCAGGCTGTACAACAAAAATTAAAAAATAGAGAACTATAATCTATATTTTCAGTTATTGCATTTTACAGCAAGTAAACAGTCATAGTTATTGTCAAATTCTAGCATTTGTTGATGGTACAACATGATTCACAATATGTTTCTGGGTCAAAGATTATTACTGTGATGCTAGCAGGATTAATTTTTAACTACAACAACAATGTATAATACATTAACAATAAATTAATAAATATAACTCCAAAAAGGCACTTTTGGTGTAAACACATTTTTTTGTAGCCTGCAGATGTCCATATTACTGTGGTCAGATTGTGACTAAGCTTGTTAATGATAATGTGGCTGTCTTTGCCAGTATAGTTAAATAATCTACAGTAAATTGCAATGCAGCCCAAAGGAACAGATGTCGATGGAGGACTTTGAATACTGATGTGTAGTCAGATTTTTCTTTCTTTTTTTTCGTATGCTTATCCACATTTTTATGCCAGTCTTAAACATAATTACTTGGGCTGACATTAACTTTTAAAGTTATGCCTTAAAGTAACCAGGGAATTTAAGGTATTAAGATAAAGTTCAAATGAAATATCTCGTAATATTTTAACTGGCATTATCATGGGAATCTAAACAGTGCAACCATAACGTTCCCCTGTTTGTTGCTGGCAGCTACATGTATCAGAATGTCTGTGAAGTAAAATGATATGTGTGACAGCTATTATTAGACACAAGTGGAAGAAGACCGAGGTTAACAGGTCTGTACGATATAAATGTTTATGTGTCTTTATCTGTGTCTCAGCATTGCATTGCAAGTTTGCGCTGGTTATGTATGATGTGCAGCTGACTGCAAACACACAGGGCCATGCACACGTCTGGCTCTCGTTCTGTCTCTCTTTGCCCTCGCCTGCTCTTCACAGCACATTAAACAAGATGGCTATAAGCTTCTCATTCACCCAAATAGGCACATACTCACACACACATACAGACATTCACCTTGTTTTTGTCTCCAAGAGTACATCAGAGTGAAGCCTGATTGCTTGAGTGATATGATGGATGTCTTTATGAAGCTCAGGCTGTCTGGCAGTATTGTCAATTCCCTGTTTCTCTTTTTCTGTGTTTTGCTTCTCTCTCTCTCTCTCTCTCTCTCTCTCTCTCTCTCTCTCTCTCTCTCTCTCTCTCTCTCTCTCTCTCTCTCTCTCTCTCTCTCTCTCTCTCTCTCTCTCTCTCTCTCTCTCTCTTTCTCACACAAAGATTTTCCCAATGTTTCACTTTTTCAAAACTTCACATAGCTTTCTTAAGGTCCAAGGTTAATGCAAGGAAAATATACTGTATATACGTATCAGATCTGTGTTTACTGTATTTTGGTTGTTTTGTGTTTTGTGTGTTTGTGTGTGGGTCCTGCCAATGGGCCTCATTAAGCTGGGAAGTTTTTGAGACCTTTCAGACCTTGCCTTTAGTAAACTTGGTGTCATTAATGAGTGTTAATGATGTTGGCCTTTGTAAACACTCTGTGTGTGTGTGTGTGTGTGTGTGGGTGTGTGTGTGTGTGTGTGTGTGTGTGTGTGTGTGTGTGTGTGTGTGTGTGTGTGTGTGCGTGTGTGTGTGTGTGTGTTTGTTAGATGGGGAGAAGACGGTTCTCGGGTTTGGAGGTGACCCTAATGGTCTTGTTCACATTGATGTCAGTGGTAGCCATCACTCTCGTAATTCTGTTTTTCACTGGAGAACCTGGGCTTACTAAAGATGGTAGGTGAACACACTTATACACACACACTAATCATTTTTCATTCTCATGTTTTCCTAGTGTATAATTGCCAATTAAATTGAATTAGAATGTCCAGATTCATAAGTGGACCTTGAAAGCTTATGGAAGATAAAGGTTTAGACATTATGAAGCACTCCAAAGTATCTGATTAATACAATTTAGGCCACATTTACAAGACCATTTGACAAGACTGTTTCAAAATGTATTTTCTGTGGTGGTTTACCTTAACAAGGACAATAATCTTAATTATTTGTTATGGCCTCACTCATATAATTTACATATTTTAATTAGATCATCTATATAAATAAAGAGACAAATGTAACAAGTGCCATACCCAATTACTGACGTATGCATTCTTTCACATAAACAAATACATAAATCAACACACAACAACACGACAAGACTTACACCTACTATCTTCTATGAAGGTACATATCTATACTGTAGCCTGCATACAAATACATACAGTGAATGTTTCCACCTTTGGATAATGCACATGCAAGTACATGCACACTTCTTTTTTTCCCCTGCAGTTTATGGAGGACACCTGATTTGGTCCCACACTATTCTTTATTTGGATTCTCATTAGCTTCCACAAAGTGTCTTCCTGGGGTCCACATGATCAGATTTTAGTGTCATGTCTTGGTATAAGGGATTACAAATTCAAAATCAGTAAATGTAGTTAGTTATCTTAGTATTGCTCAGTTACAGATCATGTTTGGAAGGTAGGCTATTGCTGTCTTGCTAGGAGTAGCATGAAGATTGATAACAATAAGGTTTTTGACTTTTTAGGTTGGTGTCCCTAACTAGACTAGCTAGACAAATGTGTCCAAAGTTGTTTTACATGCTGTTTCTTCATAACAGGGTAGCTAGCCACTAGCAACTAACAGCAGATTTTTGGAGCATGCAGTATTTCATTGTTCTGGATTGTTTCAATAATAATAATCATTAGTTTGCATAAAAGCACAATATATATCTACTCCCATGTTAATAAGAGTATTAAGAACATGAAAAATATTCTTTTAAAGTTGCCATTAATTTGCAATTAATCAGGAGTTAACTCATGTTAATCATGTGATTAATCTCGATTTACTATTTTAATCGATTGACAGCCCTAGTTAAAACACTTACAACTTTGGAACTACTGAAAGGCAACTTTTGATAGAAGTGGAGTATTCAGTGAGTAATAAGCCAAGAATAATTGATTATATTTCCCATAAAAAAAAATCACACAAATAGCAACAGTGCATCTTCATCGATAGACAGTGAACTATTTTTTTAATGTAAATGTCTGATGATAATTGGTGTAGTTAATCTATTCACTCTGTTCATGTAAGTCTAATAAATTATGTACTCACCATTGGAGATTAGATAATTTTTCTCTGTGAATGTTTATTTTAATGCTGGAGAAAAGTAAACCTTTCATCTTTTGGCAGAAACTACAGAAGCATTCGTTCCTCAGTGTCCAACTATTCCTCTGGCTGAAAGAGTGGACTGTTTCCCTGATGCTGGAGCCTCAAAGGTATGAATGGCTATCAATTCTAAATAATATTTATGAAAGTTTTTTCCAAAAAACAAAAGGGAAACAAAAGATCAAAAACTTTCCCCACAAAGACCTTGGTGGATGTTGAGAAGGAGTTTTCATAAAGCCTGATTATTTTTTACAACTCCTACAACTCAGTTGTTACTGTAAGTATTGTCACAATTGAGTTAGTGTTGCATGTGACAATGATTTCTGTTACCCTGGTTATAATGAGATGATTCAAGCAATGATAATGATAGTGATGATAATTAAAGGCTGGCATTTCCATGATGGTGGTGTTTGTGGTAGCGGAAATGACAGTAATGGCAGTGTGGATGGTATAAGATGTGTGTCCATGTCACCTCAATAGCTACAATGTGAGCAGCGTGGATGTTGCTGGAGCCCACTGGATGAGAAACATGTTCCCTGGTGTTTCTTCCCAACCAACCATGGATACACAGTGGAATCAATGGAGCAACCAGATCCTTATGGTAAATACCTATTTCCCCTCTCTCTGCCCTTCATTCTCACTCTTGCGCTCTCCGACGGATGAAAATAATTTTCCTTTCTTATTAGCTTATTTTTCGAACTGCTCCACATTCCTCTTCCTCACATTTTTTTTCTGTTCACTTTCTTTGCCTAAGGCGTGTCTGTCTGTGAAATATGACATGGATGGCATATCAGAAAACATGATTGACTTTGGTGAATGCAGGTTTTTCTATTTTCTGCTTGATTTCACTGCCTTATGTGAACACAGTTATTGTGTAAAGCAAGAAGGAACATTGGACATTTTAAAGTCTGAAAAACAACATTTCAGTCACATTGTTGGAATAGCAAAATGAATAAATATATTTTGTTGAATTAAAAAAAAACAATATTTTTGGGCTTCTTTTGTGTGGAAAAGGTGGTTACATATAAAAATAGGAAACGCTTAGACAGATAGGAACATTATCAAAAACAGTCATTTCTTTTGGCCTGCCCGAGAAAGGCTTGATGTTATTCAACTTTAATCAACAGAAAAAAATGAAAGCACTCCTTTTTATATAAGTTAAATTGTCTTCAAATATTTTACATGGATTCAGCCATGGTATCGCTTTAGGCTGCTATGCAAATTGCCTATTTACCTCAGAGGCAACTGAGGACTCAGGCTCTGTAAGCATATTGCACCCTTTGATCATATGGGTAAATGGATAACCTGGGAATACATCTGCTTGAATGCATTCCCAGCCCAGCTTGCCTGATGAGTTTTATGTGGAGTGCTCAAACTGTGGGTTGTTGCAGTTTCTTTTTTATTGTTGCTGTTCAGTCGTCAATGTAAGATTAGATATTTTTCATGTAGTGATTAAATGTTTTATTCTGTTTTATTGCTGATTGAATAAGTATTAAAATGGCTGCAAGGTTCATCATTCTCTATTTCCTGTAGGACAGTGTGGCACATTGTGTTCATGACAAGGCCTCTTGATTATTAACACATTAATTAACATTAAACATTATTATTAAAGTATATTGGTCAGAATTGTTGTGGAAATGTGAACATAAGTAGTTAACTAGACAGTGCAGAAGAAACAAAACCTATTTTTGTATATTATCTTAACTGACTCCAGCTCTTTGACCAAAATAACAAAGGCTATAACAGCAACACTATAGTACAAAAATAGTATAATAGTACTATTTTTGTCATTTCATCTTTATCTTTGGGGTTTCGTTGTTGAATGTGATATATATTTTTACTGCATTATAATCTTCACCCTGCTTTTGTTATGTTTGAAATGCAGTAATGAAAGCCAACCTGAAGAGAATGGCCTCTCCTTCTTTATTCAAGGCGCATATTGAAGAGCTGTCATTTCATGCAGAAATGCAGTCAAACAATCGACTCCGATTTAAGGTACTAACTCACACAAAACTGCCTCTCTCTCCTTGTCTGTTTCTGTTAAACACCTTTTTTGCTTGCACACAAATTTACACTCAGATGTCCCCTCACACATTTAGACTGTGACAAAGGAAATTTTAGGATAAATCTAGTCCACTCAAATTCATTTTCAAAAGCAGTTTTATCAAAGCATGTTTAACACAACAGTTTTACAGAACAAAAGAGGACAAGAATAGCAATCTGCACAACTAAGTACAGACATCACTGGGAGATATGAGGCCACACACTCAAACTCTCTTTCCTCTCCTCAGATCTTTGATGCCCACAGGCAGAGGTTTGAGGTCCCCCATGAGCATGTAAGCAGCCTAAACAGTCACCCATCCAGCCCCATCAGCAACACACTGGAGATCACACAGAAACCCTTTGGTCTTATTGTGCGCAGGAAAGAGAACAAAAAAGTCCTGTGAGTGCTCACTATATTGTGTCTTTGTTTGTGTTTGACTGGGGAGGGAGATGTATATAAGAAAAGTAATATAACATTATTTGACATGTAGACAGTGAAGGAAATAGAAAAGACAGCAGACTATGCATACTTCATTCAACAAAAAATATTAGGTGCATCCAGGCATATATGTGCACTATGTGCTAATCTATACAGTATGTATTGTATATACTATGACTGCACCTGTAGCTGAGGATGAGGGCATTACTACATTATTTATGTGGAAGGAATATTGTTATGGTGAATATTATGAATCTGCGACTGCAATGACTGTTCACAGTAGACCATGTGGACGTAATTCTGGAGGCAAAATAACCGTCATAATGCCCCCAAAAATTATAAGTCAAGCTAAGTTGTTGAATATTTGATTTGTCCGTATGCCAGAAATTTGCAGTCTTCTCACAGTAACATTGTTGATGTTTGTCAGTAATTTACCAATGATTCAGTGTGTCTCAGTTGATATAATTAGGTCAAAAAGGTGCTCTGTGTGCTACAAGTGCACATTGTTATGCATTATTCACAGATAATATGACTTCCATGTTCCTTATTAGTTTCCCAGAGCAAAGAGTAATTAGGTTTATGTCGGTCCAAGCACACCAGGGTAACTTAACCCAGGTGTGCTTGGACCGACATGATATCACTCAGAGCCCTGGGCGACATCACAATGATCAATGACCCCTCTAAGATGCGTTCACCAAAACACACACACACACACACACACACACACACACACACACACACACACACACACACACACACACACACACACACACTCATGCACACAGTTCCTATTAAACACCACCAGGCATTAAACAATTATCATGGATACTATGTAGAATATGGCACTGTTTGACAAATAGGGCTTGTGCAGGGACAAGTATCCCTGCAAAGAAGTGATGCATGGAGGTAAATACCTCAAGCATGACTTCATGCACTAATGACATGCTCTGCTGATTGTGGTAAGAGCTGATTGCCATTCATAGCACATGACAAACTTATCTGCAAGATAAAGTTTAATTTACTTTAATCTAGATGGAAAAGGTAATCAAGAAGGTGAAAGATAAAACTACATTGTAAATTTCATGTTGAGTTTTTCATTTGTCCAGACATGACTAGACATTCAGTGAAAGCCATACAACTTAAACAAAAACCAGCTAGACATTAAGACTGATAAGCAAGCAAAAGTGTTAGATCCACATGATACACTAGCTTAATCTGATTCTATTGTTCAATAGTATTTACAGCAGGGATCCTTAGTTTTCACACTGAAGGAAGCCATTTTCATTATAAAAAAACAAACAAACAAACCTCTGTGTGTTCACTGTCTTTTACAGTCTTCACTTGTGGCTACACACAGCTGGAGTGTCATTGCTATATCAACCTTTAGTTTTTCCCAGTAACTTATATCACTTACTGGTTAATGAAGCAGCATTGCACTTTAAACGACCTTCAACCAGAGGCAATGAGATTGCTCTGGAGATTTGTTGAAGATTAGCTACCATTTAGTAACCAAACTCACTTTCTTTTGCTCTCTTATGAGGCCACTTTTTATGTGAATTTCCACCATCACTCAAGTGTGTTTTTCACTGCATTCAGGTGATAGGTCAGACTTCAGGCCTTCAAAATTGTTTATCTTGAAATGTTATATTTCTCCTTCCAAAGGTGACATTTCTTCTCTGCAGTATACTCATCTTAACTTTGAGAATGGACAGCTATATGGAGCTACCTAGGAACCCATTTTACTTTTGAAGTCAGGGTAGTTGTTTGTATCAGTTGATGGAATACACAAAACTCATATTAACATCCAAACCACCAAATACATTCTTAACATTTTCCAGGAGATTTTGTAAACTGTTTTCTAGAGTATCATGAAGACAGAGTACCAGCATTAACATATAACGAGACCTTTTTGGGAGTGGGGAGGGTTGTGTGAACTGGATTTCAAGTAACTTGCAAGTGGATTTAACATGTTTCAGATATAATGTGAAAATAATCAACAGGTAGTTAAGAAAACATTCAGCTAAATGCTGATAGCTAATAGTTTCGTTGCGTGATTATGTGTTATTTAAAATGGCCTTTAGTTCAGACTCATTTATTAGCAGCATTGTGTGAACTCAGCAGAAACCAGGTCTAATTAAAAAATGTAGGTCAAACATTTGTTGTTATTACCTGCCATTTAACTGTGGTCTGATGTTGGATAACCTTTTTTTTGGCTCAGTTGCATTTGATTTTGATACCATAATGTTACATGGTCCACTCTCGCCACTTTGCCAACTTCAATTTTGAAAACTGAAGGGTCATGTTAAGTCCAGAGTGAATGTGAGCTGTCAGGCAATCCAAGCTGTCACATTTCATTCTTATCATGGGCAATATTACAATCAATGTTTTATGATATTTATGAATGTTTTATATAAGCTATATAATCACATGATCAAGAATGCGAGTTCTTGAGAACCCACACATTAGCGTGATAATCAGATTTAAATATTTACTTTTCATGTCATAAAACCCTCACTAGGTCATAATTAAATGTTAATTATGGTATTTCTAGAAATCTGACGTTTATTTATAGACTGAACGTGACAGTGTGTCCTAGTGGAGTAATCACTCGGCTCTTGATCTGTCTGGTTGGTGTGTGGGCATATTGTTCTTGTCATAAAAGCTACGTGTAAATAGATAAGTTCACTGACAACAGTGCCTCCTAGTCATCCTATTGAGTCTGACTGACAGCAGCGACTTTCGCAATGTCCTACTATTGAAGACTACTCGGTTATTATGATTAAAGACTAATTCTGTGTTTCAGTTTGTTTGGGTGCATCTGTGGGTGCATTCATTTGTATTTATATATATGTTTGTTTTGGCAGGTTATTGCACCTAGAGCAAGTTTAGTATTTCACCTACCGGTGTATGTCTTGTTTTGAAGGCTAGAGAAATGCTACCCAGAGGCCTTATTAGAGCTTGATTGGATGGTCTGTCTTCTCACTGTTTTTTCTTTCTACTCCTCCACACGTCCCTGTCTCGTTCCCACTCCCACTGTCTCAACTCAATGCATCTCACGCTCACTTTCTGTCTTACCTCTTACTCTCACACCAGTCTGCCCTCTCACCTCCATAGATTGACCTATTATTTTGTTTTTGTGTCCTGTTCTCTACTACATTCAGGTTTGACACTACAATGGCTCCACTGGTGTTTGAAGACCAGTACCTACAGTTGTCTGCTAAGCTTCCATCCCATAACATTTATGGCTTGGGAGAGCATGTGCATAAACAGTATCGCCATGACACAAACTGGAAAACCTGGCCTATTTTCACCAGAGATGCTTTTCCTAATGGGGTGAGGACGATAACACACATACAACAAACATTCACACACACTAATAAAACAAGAAGCATAAAGAAAAGACTTATGAACGGTAAATTCACCTTCAAAGCCCTGCCAGATGTTCTATTGACATGTCCAAAGTTATTTGCATTTATTTTCAATGTGAGTTGAGTTACCACTGGAGTACATCGAGTCTCAAATACCACCTGCTGGCCAAGCATACAGCTGATACAGAGAGCCATCCAAAGTTTGCCAAAGGCGGACCCTCGTCCTCCGCAATGTTAACCGGCACGCATGCTGTAGCAACCAATTTAGCTATTGCTGTTGAAAGTTTGTTGCCTGTAGAGTTGTTCATGTGTCTCCGTTGCCATCTATCTAGTGTGGTATGCCTTTGGCGAGCAGGAGGAGGGCTCTCTGTAACAGCTGTATGTTAAGCCAGCAATTGGTTTGTCATGTTATGCTTTCAGCATATTTTTAAGCATGCAGTACAATATTTAATTGTTCTGGATTGTTTCAATAATAATACACATGCATTTGCATAAAGCAACCATATGTATCCTCTCCCATGTTGATAAGAGTATTAAACACTTGAAAAGTATCCCTTTAAAGTACATTTAGAACAAATAAAAAAATGTTGCGAGTTAACTCAAGACAATCATGCGATTAATCGCAATTAAAAATTTCAATTGATTGACAGCCCTGATATATATATAAAGTTTGGACACACTTTTGACTGGTCATCATCTCAAGCAGGTTTGAGATGCAATTATCCATGTACATATACCTACACATGTACATACTGATACAGTGTATACTGTTGTTGCATCTATGAAAATATATGTCTGTATTGGAACATTACACACGTGGGCATGTACATGTGTCTAAGTGGCATGTTTATGTGTGTGCTTGTTACGTGTATTCTCCTTCCCAAAGGGCTTAAAATTGAATATCTTGTAAGCTGATTAAGTGGTGAAGTCACCCCCCAGCTTCAGTGAGTCTCCCATTTCCCTTCTGTGCCTCACACCTCTTCCCTATTCATCCATTTGTTTCACTGCCTTCCCTGCAGGGAACACATAACCTCTATGGACACTATCCCTTCTTCCTCTGTCTTGAAGATGAGAGTGGAAAGTCATTTGGGGTCTTCCTAATGAACAGCAATGCTATGGGTAAAGATAAACACACACATACACACGCACATACACTGAAAAGGCAGCAGTGTGTTTAAGAAGGTAGGATCAGTACATACTGTCAATGACAAACTGTACTTTGTTATACAATCATATGATCATACAGTGCGATACTCTGGTAGATACACATACACATACACAGGCACCCCCAATATTACAGTGAATAGATAAATAAATAAAAACATTTAAAATGATTCAAGGGCACATGAGCCATGCCCCATCTTCCTAACACTAATGGATCTACTGTTGCCTCAATCAAAAAATTGTGCTGACAAATCAAAGAGAATATTGCATGACCGTTTCATAAATGTCTCTATAAAGAAGATGACTGAAAGCAAGAGGAATGCCTGCTGACATGTTTCTCTTGTTCATGTCTATAGCCTTTTTATATAAAAGCTGTTTTGTAACACACTGTATTCTTAAAATGGAGGTTATGCTAGTCCAAAGTTGTTTGAGAGGGTATTTTTAGGGTTATGATTTATAGTTAAGAGTAGTATTAACAAATTTTACAGCGTGTTTACCTTTTGTGTCATTTTTTAGAGGTGATTTTGCAGCCCGCTCCAGCTGTGACCTACAGAACAATTGGAGGAGTCCTTGACTTCTATATCCTTTTTGGAGACACACCAGAACAAGTGGTGCAGGAGTTCCTTGAGGTGAGGTGCACATAATTGCTTGTGATTTTCCAAAGGCAACAAAATATACAGGGTATGTTTTGTGGGCAAGTCTGTTGTACTGTGGTTTGTTAGTTGCCTTGGCAGGGCAAATGCAATTAAAATATTTCCAATTATGTTGTCCAGCTCATTGGCAGGCCTGTCATTCCTCCCTACTGGTCACTGGGTTTCCAGCTTTCTCGGTGGGATTACGGAAGCCTGAATGAGGTCAAGAAAACAGTGGAGCGGAATCGTGCTGTGGGCATCCCATATGTAAGATTCTGTCTGCTTGATTTTTATTCTTTTTCTATTTATTTTTCAGGTTTTCTGTACACAGTATGTCAGACAAATATATCTATAATTGCTATCAAAACTATTGCTGCCCCTATCCCAGTCTGTGATTTTTTGCTCATATTCTGGTGATAAAAATGCCTAACAATTGTTTTTTACAATGTTTTCAAATGTATTGTGATTATTTATGATATATTAAGGATTGCAGGTGCATAAATAGCTTCATGTGTTTGGCAATTTCACATTCACTATCTTTAAAACTTGAGCATATAAATTCTGGTCACATTTTGTATGCGCTGTGTTTATTATTACAATACAAATGCACCATAAATTCAGTCTAGGTGTGAGGTTTGGCTGCAAGTTCTTTAGTCCATTCATATGGGCTTGATGCCTTGACAAAGAGAAATAGGCAATCTGCTACAGAGAGACTATGGTTAAATCTGGCCTTAGACAATTATCAATAAACTACTGTAAAGTCTGGAACATGAAAATGTGTTTTTATTGATATTGGTTGGTCTTATCTATCTGAATCATTGATTTTCTTTGCACAGCAGGAAGTGGAAGCGAGGAGTAAAGCGGAGAAGCACGTTTTTATGTTTGACCTCACATGTCAAATGTTGAGAGACTGTTAAAAGAGGTTGCAGGGTTTTCCTTTTCTGAAGACATTATATGCATTTCAAAGGCCAACAGTGTGAAATCATGCAGTGATAATACAGGATATGTGCTGTGGCGGATTTCTTTAGCTGCCACCACAGCTGAATAGCTTTTTGGGGATGGGGGCGGGGGGTGGTGGTGGTGAGGGGAATCAATACTTCACCTTGTGCACCCCTTGTTAAATTTGAACCATTCATGCACTACTGTGTGGTTCCAGAGGCAAGAGCCTTAACCACTACACTATCTGCGGAGACGTGATATGAAGGTTGAAGCAGGAGTTCGACAGACAGTCAGAGTGATAGGGATGGCCTTTAGCTTAGACGGGGTAATCCAGCTTTCTGTCAAATAATGGAGAGTCTGCGGGGCTCTATAGGTTCAATCCCGGGACCACTATTTTTCAAGCATCACTGAATGTTAGTGTTGATCAAAGATCAATCGACTGAGTTCTTTTCATTATCTCATTCATCCTGATCTGAATGTTAAAACTACTCCAACACCTCTTCCCTTCTGAGACACTTGATAAATACCAGTTCTGGTTGACATTTCCTTGCGAATGAGTCTCATAGCTAATCTCCGTCTCAGCCTGCTAACAGTAACGGTAAGAAGACCTTTCCATATGAGCGCTGACGTTTGATGTGTTTTTTTATTCTGTTATTACTAAGGTAAACTCGTAACCCTAATCGTTATACACCATGTCCCCATAAACCACTTCAATTGTATCACAACTCAGCAATGACATCACCAATCAAGGACAGGTTTGGAACTCTGTCTTATCTAAAGAGCAAATGCAAACAATTTTCCAACCCATCTCAGTATTTCCCACTAATAATCTCCAATCTCTCTTTGATATTCAAAGGCATTAGGATGCAGCTGCTTCTTCTCCTGCTGTACTCAGGGACATATTTGATAACCATTATATAGACCACAGAGGGCATTATCACATTCTCCCTAATATGTCTGGAGCTGATTACCATTAGAGGAAGGATCTGGCAGAGCCTTCCAAACCATCTGCTCTATCGATATGAAGTAGATTTTGGCAGACAACCGACAGATAGAGAGTGAGCATAAAGTCACACCCCTGCAAGAAAAAAAGTGTTAACATTCTCGTTGTCCTCCTTAGGTTTAACAGCACATTAGTTTATTGCACTCATGTCAGGTCTCAAAAGGTGCAGCAAAGGCAGGTGAACAGTCAAACTAGCAATTTTTGTTTTTATTTTTTATTTTTTCTGGTTTTTTTTTTTTATTATTTGTTTTTTGTGTGCTAATGCTTAACAGTATGTTTTAAGTCATGCTGGCTTGTGAATATGCTGTGTGAGGATGATGCATTCAGGTCTTATTGAACATGCTGAATTTTGAGTGGATGTGTCCAAGTTATGTACAGAGGCAGAAGCATGAGTGGGTACATTTAAGAGGTATTAAGAGTAATTTTGAATTAATTGCAGTCATGTAAGATGCAAATGTTATTATAATACATGGACCATGCCAGCATATTAGCATCTACAATTATGCTTTGAATATCTAATGAAATCTCCCCCATTTAAAATAAACTCATCAAGTTATTCATAAAGGATATAGTTTTAATAAGATTATCTGAAAGAAAGAATTGGACTTTGTATTTTGGAATTTGGAATATTGTTATCTCTCTACTCGAAAGTAGTAATAACTATTTTGGGAATGGTTGGGAACCTCATGTACATGTGATTCAGGCTTGCTTACTGAAGCATGTTTCTCCTCTTGCAGGACATTCAGTACACTGACATAGACTACATGGAGGATAAGAAAGATTTCACCTATGACAAAATCAAGTTCAAGGAGCTGCCTCAGTTTTATGACTACCTTCATGAGAAGGGGCAGAGATACATCCTCATCCTGGTAAGACATACTTCATTGTCAATCAAGCATGTTGTATACGTGATGCATTAACAGAAACAAGATCATCAAACATCCAGTGCTACTACAAAATAGCTGTCACAATGTACCTTGCAATTCTGTGTTTATATATATGTGTGTGTGTGTGTGTGTGTGTGTGTGTGTGTGTGTGTGTGTGTGTGTGTGTGTGTGTGTGTGTGTGTGTGTGTGTGTGTGTGTGTGTGTGTGTGTGTGTGTGTGTGTGTGTGTGTGTGTGTGTGTGTGTGTGATGATCACCTTATCCTGTGAGGGTCGAAAACCTACTGCCAGTTTGAAGTACTCCTTCTGACATAAACCTCAGAATATTGCAATGTTATGATGTGTTGCTGTTAAATCAATCCAAATTATGTTTTTTATGTTTTCTAAATCAGTCTACATCAAATCGTGGTTCTTTTTTTAAAGTGTCTGCTCTTTTTACAAGTGTATTCATTTGCCCCTAGGACCCTGCAGTAGCCACCAGTAAGAGAGCAGGGAATATTCCATATGAGTCCTATGACCGAGGGACTGAGAAGAACGCCTGGGTCACTGAATCAGATGGGAAAACTCCTCTGTTAGGAGAGGTGAGATGTGTTTGTGTGTGAGACAGAACTGCATACAAATGAAACAATACATTTAGCAGCCTTTTAATTAAGTTCTTATCTCCATTCATGTAAAGAGCTCACTCCAGATAACTTTACCCATTTTACACCAAGCCCTCATCCTACAAATCCTGCCAATAGCTGATGATATTCAGGTCATCAGGTTGTGAAAAGTCATGGATCAGCCTCATGATTAACCTATATTTTATGTGGAAGCACAGGTTTGTCACAGATGTTAGGTGACAAATGTTAGTATATAGTTGAGAACATTCATTTAAATTCCACTGGTATAAGGAACTTACTCTCTATTGGACTTAACATTACAATTGGCAACCAACATAATTTAAACAACCTTTGGTTGGCTTGACTCCCTAAACTGTAGACTGTAAGAGACAGAAGCACATTGAAAAAACAATCAACATTGAAGTTAGTAGGACCCGGACGGGAGGATAGCGGGTCCAGGGCATGAATCTGTCATCCAGACATCTACAACCCCAGGTTACCTGGAGCACGGTCATTTGATATGGTGTGTACCTGTGTGCTCAAGCGTCCAAAAAACTCTTTATCAGAGCTGTCGCTGTGCGCAAATATTGCACCCAAGTCACAGTAAAGCTCACCAAGCGCACTGTCCCCGGACTCTGTGTCAGTCCCAGAGTTAAACAGAGCATCATCCTCTGTTCCATCCAATGGAAAAACAACAAAGCTAGTGAATCTTTTATTCTTCAGATCTGTGCTCATACTGTGTGTCGCTGCAACAGCGCGATAGAAAAGCTGCTCATCTGTGTGCTTTTACGCATCGTGCTTCAACATCTGCTGCTGTCAGTTGGGTCAGTTTGGTCTGTAAATACTGAAACATCACAGTAACTACTGTCCTGAAATACTTCTGATCAACACACAATCCTTTTTCCGTTCAACATACAGCATTAATGGGTCATCAATAGTCTATCTATTTTCATGAGCTGCTAATACACCTGGAGCAAGCAGTGTGTGCTTGACACCACTGTTTATAGGACATTATAGTTCATAAGTGTGGACGCTCACATCATTATTTTTCATAGTTATAGTTATTGTTCTTAGTGTGGATGGCTCTGTACATACTTATATAATCATATCCAACCTCTCTCTGTATTTTACTGGTATATCAGACACACCCCTCTTTTCAATGCAAGAAAAATTGCGTTTAAGGTGCGTCTTATACACTGGGTTTTACGGAATGTTAGGTTGGTTAAGGTTGTTACAGTCACTTGCGTGTAGATAGTGTAACAGTGGTATGCAGACACTCTAGAGAGCATACAGTAGACACATCATTAACCCATGCATTAATTCCACTTTAAAGTTGTGGTTTAATTAATTATTAATTACTCAATAATGCTTTTGGCACAAGTTTGGCCCTGAGCACCAATGGAACATTATTAAAATATGTTAAAAATGTTGTTGCTGAGGTACAAAATCACAGTTTAACTCCAGAGAGGGCACAGTGTTTAATTCCTGTAATGTGCAAAATTCTCATACAGGAAACTGTTACTGGGTTAGGCATAAATTGAGTAACATTATCACATTGGCTAAACAGAGATAGCTATCAAATGTGTCCAGAACCTGGTTGATTCTCTGAATCATATCATTCAAACTGTGCTGAAGGCTTCTTATGTGTTTTGACTGTTGGACCCGTTGTATTATACAATATATCATGCAACACAAACATGAATATATGCATTTTCTTTGTGTATATGTGCGTGTGTATTATTTTGTGACTGGTTCTTCACAAACTCAATCAAACTATAATATTCCCTAATGGAAGTTTAAGCCTCTGGTAAGTTATTTCTGATCCTTTTCACCACAGAACATGTGTTTAACAAGAGTAGACCAAAACCTAGTATATGGATGGATCATGTATGAAACACTAGAGTGCTTTAAGTTTGAAACAGTGGATGCAGGAAGTGGTGACACAACAGCACAACAGTGGACTCACAGTACACTCTGCATCCACTTTACTACATGACACACATGACACGTCCAATTGATTAGGTTTAGGCTTGAGGGGTGAGATGTTTGGGTCCAGGGTAAGAACATTAGTGGGGGTGTGTTGTGTTGTGAAGTGGGTGTGACTTCTAAGTCTGCAAGACTGCAATTAGACTCTTCTCCAACAGCTGGCTGAGATGAGTGATGAAGGTACACCACTGGTCAACGTTCAGGGGCCTTTGGTTGACCAATGGCATAACTTCATCACTCAGTCAGTGACTCAGTCTCTCAGTCAGGGACCAACATTCACATTTATAGGGCTGAAGGGTGGAGGTGGGGGGTAAATGTCTGTTGCTCCCATCCTTTTATAGTTGTTGCTTTTGATTATGCACATGATTAGGCCCAGTCCCTCTCCTAATCGCTTTTTCATGCTGCTTATAACAGGTCAAACATATGCATTGATTCTGCATTACTGTTTAATCTTAAAATGTTCTGCATCACTGCATCACAGAATATTTGTGTGAGTGCATGTGCAAGAGACAGAGAGAGAGAGAAAAAAAGTCTCTGTGTGCATCTGTGTGTATCCGTTTCTCTAAATGAGAAGCTATTCTTGGTTGTTTATGCTTTATGTCTGTGCATGCATATGTGTGTGATTATAATTGATTCTAGTTTATTTCCATATGAATGCATGTGTCCTGGTTATGAAAATAGTGGAGTCTTTGCAAAACGACCTTTGCAGTAGCTGTGTCAGTGGTAAGGGAGATATGGTGACAGGCTGGTATTTATTCTGCTTTTAAGACAGCTAATTGCTTGCAAAGATAAGGATAAAAGCTTTTTCCTCGTGGCCCATATGTTGCAGCGTGCAAGTTAATCATAGCACGACCTCATTCACATAGATGAACATTTCTGTTAAGAACACAGAGTCAAACATGGATTGGAGTAAACAAAGCAGCAGGGAGAGAAAGGAGTTTATGTTGGTTTAAAGGTCGGAATGACAGACAGGAACATGAGCAGAGGAAAAGACAGGTGCAGGCAGACATACAGACACAAATAATAGATTAGAGAGAAATGTAAAGGAAGACAGACTGGCTGTGTCTTTCCTAGTTGTAGAGTGACAAGAAGGTACACAGGAAATCAGCCATGGTGAGAGACAAGAGACAAAAAAGACAGATTATCTGACAGCACAAAAAGAGAGAGAAAAAGTGGAAGGTAGCAACACTCTGAGTAGAGGCAGGCAGAGGGACTGATAGAAGAACGAGACACAGATGAAGAGAGAAAGGGTAATGACAAAGAGTGACAGGAGAGCGTAAAAACAGACAAACAGACATAAAGATAGAGTGAGATATGCAGCTACAACTGCCAACAGATTTTTTTTGAAAATGTTTACAGGGGTGTCAGTATTAGTAAGGAGCTGGAGACATCAGAGAGACCAAATCCAGAGTTGAAGTCAGAAATGACTGGAGAAAGAACGATGGATACTGTGAGGGACTATCAATAAGTTCTGACCTTGGAGTCCTGACCACCTGCCAAAACCATCTGCCTATAAATTGTTGTATGTGTGTGTGTGTGTGTGTGTGTGTGTGTGTGTGTGTGTGTGTGTGTGTGTGTGTGTGTGTGTGTGTGTGTGTGTGTGTGTGTGTGTGCATGTGCATGTGCGCACGTGAGCATACATAAGCGTGATTCATGTCTTTGCTACAAACTGGGTTGTAAAGTTATTGGCAGTGGAAGGTAAAAGATAGCTAGAGTGGAGCAACCTTGAGATTTAATATCTACTGTGTTCTACAGAAGGGTTCACACACATAAAATGCACACATACACACATACATGCAGGCACACACAGAATATCCACCTTTCTCTGTGGATTAATCATTTTTCTCAATACATATCATTAAGGACGACTCCTAACACGCAGTCACGTCTAGAGATTTCTATTGCATTATCGATTTATCCTCTCCTCTGTTCTCTTCCTCAACTCCGTCTGTCTCTCTTTCCCTGTTCTCCTTTGCCATCACCCTCTCATCAATCCCCCCCCCCCCTCAATCTCTCTTCTGTTCTTCTTTTCATGGTCATTTCCCCATCTTTAAGCTGTTTCTCTGACATTTCCATGGAGGCCTATTTTTGCTTCTGTGGAGCTTGCTACACCTGCACCATCTCAGCTGATCATGCTCCATTATGTTGTTCACAAGAACAGTATTGAGGAGGCTAGCTTTGTGCTCAATTGCTCAGACATGTGGCAGACACTTTTAAATATATATCAAATATTTTAGAAGTCCTGTTAAAACCTGTAGATGCACGAGTGACTGGACCCTACACTCTTCCATAAGTGTGTCAAAAATGACCCGTGTTAGAATCAATGTGTTTTTATGCCACTTCTGTCATTTTGGTTAAGAATAATAATTTGTATTATATTTTGTATATTTCATGTTTGAAATATTTACATTTTTCACTTTTTTAACATGTTTATATAATCTGTGTGATCCACAAAATATATATTCCTGACAGTCACAGTTGATAAGAACCAAAGATTCCCCTTTAATTCCATAGGAAATAAATGCGGGTCATTCTTGACCCACTTATGGAAGCTTGGGGTAGTAATACAAAACATGTATAAAAGGTAAGTTAAAAATGTAAATGGCATGATATCAATAACATGTTTTTTGAGGAATAGCTGGAATATGAAATGATAACAACTGTTCATTACGAAAATATAAGAAAACAACCTCAACGGGTCATTTTTTTTTTTTTTGAAACACTGCATTTAAGGGTTAAAAACATTGAAGCATTGTGCTTTCCCAAAACAATATCTGAAATATATAAGTAATGTAAAACTAATAGTGTACTTATAAACAAACACCATCTTACATTCTCATTCTTTCTTTCTCTCTCTCTCCTACTTAGGTGTGGCCAGGAGAGACTGTATTTCCAGACTACACCAGCCAAAACTGCATTGACTGGTGGGTTGACGAGTACGACCGATTCTCCAAGGAGATCAAACACGATGCCCTCTGGATTGTAAGTCAAATTTGAATAGATGAAATGAATATCTGTGTTCACTAACTGACCATTTTGAAAGTAACATTACTCCGTAGCCAATTACTGTACATGCACACAGGGGCAATGGGCTTCGGTTTTTGTAATTTTCGGTGGCAATTACTTCACTGGGGGGTGAACGGCAAGGCCAATAAAAAGCAACACGCAAGAAGCGGACACAAAAACAAGCTGAAATTCATATTAGACTGTTAATGATTCCTCAGCTGAAAACTTGGACTTGACTCACTCATTACTCAGACTGTTTGCAATACACATACTTTTGCAATATTTAACAGGAAGAAAACAGACACGTTTGAAGCAAATAAATCCCCCATTTCGGCATGCTTTCACTTTCTGGATATAGAGCACCTTTTATTGTAGTACAGTATAACATAAATAAATGTACAGTAATGATTAGTTAAGGTGATGGATTAACTGTTTCACATACATACACCTTGCAGGACATGAATGAAGTGGCTAATTTCAAGAAGGGATCAAATAAGGGGTGTGCTGATAACAACCTCAACTACCCTCCCTACACTCCAAGTAAGATCCGTCATTTCTATGTTCAAAAGTAATACTTATAAATACTTGTCACTGTTATAATGTTTTATTATCAATAACATGTTGCATTTCTGCCGTGCTCTTCAGCTCTACTAGGGTTGAGTCTCAAAACTTTGACAGCCTTGTTATTTCCCCCCAGCTTACACAAACAGTTATAAATACATTTTATGACAATCTACTCTTAAGTTACTGCAGTATAAAGAAACAGAGGACGGCAAAGGCTTGTAGCTAGTAGACCAAATGATGTGCACAAGTTGATGAATTAGTCACAATAGCTCATAAAGTAAGTTCAGGTCCAGAAAAAAACTCATCGAAAATAATAGATCCCTTGTGAACATTTTTGAAAATGACTCTTCTGCCATGTCTTTTATTCTGACTGTATCCCAGACAGGATGATCATAACTGGAAAAGGCTCCCCTGATGCCACCTTTTTATTGCTCTCCTCCTTAGTCATCCTCTTCCTCCATTGCTCTTTCTGTCTCTCATTTCCTCATTGTTCCCACTTCCTATTGCAGTATATATCAATGTCTTTCTCATTTTTTTCTTCCCCTTCCATTTTTTTTTTTCATCACTTTCCTTCCACCACTGCACCCTATATTTTGTATTCATTCCATACTTCCTCTCACCTTACCCCATCTCTTTACCTTCTTCATCTTTTCTCTACCCCAGAGATTCTGGATGAGGTGATGTTCAGTAAGACTCTGTGTATGGATGCCAAGCAGGCCTGGGGGAACCATTATGATGTCCACAGCCTTTACGGTTACTCCATGGTGCTGGCCACTGAAAAGTGAGTGCGTTCAGAATCAATGATAGAAGGAGTTTGGCCAGCTTGTGCTATTTAGGCCAACTTGCTGCCACCCCTTCAGAGCAATGAGGCATAGGGAGACTCAAAATATAGTATAACAAACAAAGTGTTTTTAAATCAAACATAAATCACAGGTCATTGAGCGATGGCCATAGAACAGAGTTTTAGAGCTGACATGCAAAAGTTCAACAAATAACTCATTTTGATGCGGTGCAGATGCCCTCCTTTGAATTATAGCCTGTGACTCTTGCAGACCAATTGCAAATTGGATCCCATGTGATAAGTGCAGAACATATTTTAATAAACCTTAGTCCCAGGATGAGTAAATGAATGAATTTCTCATTTGGGTCTGGTGCTAAAACAGTTTCCCCATTTCTTACAAAAACCTAAAGAGAGGCATCTATATGAATAAGCTATAATCACTGATATATGGAAATTGATGAAGCATAAAGTGCATAAAGTTACATTCATGAAATTGTACTGGAGATACATAAGCAGGGCACTGATAGGTTGGTAGAGTTATAATGGATATCTGCTGGTTGGGTGCACAATGACAGCTTGAGTGCAAACATTTGGCCTGTAACACCTATATAACCTTTCAGGCTGCATATGTATAATGCCATGTATATCGTGGATGCAGGTGGAGGTGCATGTTTTTGTATATTTTATATTCAAATTATGCTAATGAATCTAAATCCCATTAAAAAGTGCAACTGACCATTTCACATCTCAAACTCATAATGGTCGGTTTAAAAAAATCAAAGTTGATGGAGCAGAATCTGAGATATTGGGTCAAATCAACAAAATGATTACGAAAAAATAATAACAAATATGAATAAATAATTCACAAAGCACCTGCAAAGGGTGAAATGTAACACAAACTGTGCTGCCAAGCAAACAGTATCATGGGGATCCTGTGCTACTTTCATGTATGTAAATTTGGTAATATTCATACATTTGCCACAAAATTGTCCCTTTTCTATGTAAATTAGTATTGTTGCAAAAACAGAGCCTGAGTCACGTTTATAGCTGTAGCCTATTCTGATGGACATTTCAATAGATTGTGTTATTGATGTGTAATACTAGAGAAGTAAAAGAAGCAAAATACATGAAAGTGAGTTTGTGATTGTAAAGAGCTCTGTGTGTGCATACCTCCACTGATTGGAGACACGCAATTTGAGGCTTTTGTGCTCTCTGCAGTTTTCATTATGGAACAATCTGTGTGCTGAAATGTGGAGAAAGGCCTCAAACACTGGAAACCGCTTCGCTCACTCAAACAAATGCAAAAAAAGGGAAAATTACACTCAGCTGCAAATCTTTATGGGCGTGTTTGTGCTGCCATATCATTAGCGCAAAATCTTTCTTGAATAGGACCTTGAAACAGGGCAGATTGCAAGTGCTGCACAATTCATGGTGCTATTACCAGGTACAATCCATTCTTTGTGGATTTGGCCCATTGTTTTTTTTATTCTGCAAATTGTAATTCCTTGTCAAATCCTGGTGCCTACATTACCCACAATTCTAGTCAACCGGTGACAGTTCAGTCAGATATTTGGGTGTGTTATGCTGGTAGGGGCCAGCCTCAAGCCACTAGCCCAGACAGAGGTGAGGAGTAAGCTACCGATTAAACTCACTTCTTTATTACTTCAAAAACACTATTTAAACCTGTAGTCTTTAGGCCCAACCGACATTACATCAAGTAACATTACTTGATGTAATTTATTGGACTTCAGGTAGCTTCCTCTAGAGCCACAGAAGGCTTTATGCAACTTCTTCTACATATGCAGTACTCTGCAACAGTTCAACATATTAAATGTATCAGCTCACTTCCCCTCTAAGATACATAAAGTGTGAGACACAAGCCTGCTTGACCTCTGTACCTGTGGGTATTGAGTTAGCCATTTTTTATCTATATTACAAAATCATAAAGAAGCATTTCAAAAGGGGGCCAGAAGAGTCCCCTAGAGAACATCTGATTTGTCCTCCAAAGGCTGGAAAGACAGGCACATGACAGTTTTTGAGGAAGTCATATATATCTCAGAACAGAACATTCTATAGTCTCTTCACCCTCAGCTAGTCATTTTACACTGAGCCAGTGTCGGCCTCAGTTGCCAGAATTCTAATGTGCACTAATGGTGATGGTATGGGAAATTGCATCAATTAGAAAGCAGCACGCACCTGCACTAATGGGTTTTAGGCTCATGGAAAATAACACTGTGTAAAACTAAAAAATTGCAATGTGCATCCCTTGATGCAGAGACATACTGTATCATATTGAGGGTAAAAGTTTTTTTTTTAAATTAGGAGATATTGTGCCTGAGAAAGACAATATTTGCCTGTGTTATGATTCTCAGCAATATCTCACAAGGGATGGCTTACCCTTTTTAACTTAATCTAAAAATGCATTCTTATATTATATTATGATATTTTCAGCTATTTTTTGTGTGAACAACTTTTTTATTGAACCACTGCAGGATTCTCAGCTATTTTATACTAATTAATCACTGCCATGAGCTTTCAGATGTCACTGTATTGCATTTGAATAAAATGCCATTGCAACATTTCCCTGAATGTAGCCTCACTATCTGCAGAAGAAGAGCTTCCATGACAATATTATTATGGCATTGTGGTGTCATCTTTCTTTTCTTTCCTTTTTTTTTACTACAAAAAGTGACATTGAAAAGGTTACCATGACATTTGGCTACAAGATATCCTCGGGTCAGCCTGGATGCAGGGATAAAGAAAGCCTTCTCACATCCATATTTTTCACATACAGACATTCGTGGTATATTACTTGTTTGTAATATGCTAGATGGAATCATATGTACAGTCTAAATTAGTTTAACAGTTGCCCTATTTTAGAAATATAACCATTTTCAAATGTTCTAATACTGTGAATATTTGCCAGTGGAGCCCAGGTGTTAATTGTAGAAAATATAAACTGACTGCATAGTCAATACAGAGGTGTATTATTACCATTATTACCAGTACCGCTGACATAATACACATATAGACATTGATACACAAAGAACACAAAATGCATGCATGATAGACAACATATGACTTATACATACACATACACACATACACACATACACACACACACACACACACACACACACACACACACACACACACACACACACACACACACACACACACAAACACACACACACACACACACACACACACATGCACGCATCCATATACACAGGAAACCTTCTGAAGTTGACTTGCTGAGTCACTCCTTTGGTATTAAAGCTAGCTCATCCTTCTTTTGTCTCCTTTCTTAGTCCCCCTTTCTTTTTCTCCCTCCATCTACTAATTACAATGTATTATTGGCAAGAGACAAATTTTGTAAACATCATCAGGACTTTCTATTGTCATAGAAATCAATATTGTTTCGATTTTCCTCATCAATCAAAATAATAATGTACAACAAAGAAAAAAGAAATGTACTACTAGCTCTGGCTTTGTCCCCATCTAATATCTGTATCTGTTTCTCCCCTGCCCTTTCTCTCCCCATGTCCTTTGTTATCTTAATGACCTCACTCTTTCTCTGTCTCTCTCTCTCTCTCTCTCTCTCTCTTCTGCTTGTTTCCTTGCTACCTCCTCTTCCATACCACAGAGCGTTGCAGCGTGTGTTTGGAGGAAACCGTACCCTGATGTTGACCCGCTCCTCCTTCCCAGGTGTGGGGAAGTATTCAGGTCACTGGCTGGGGGACAACGCTGCCAACTGGAACGACATAAAATGGGCCATCCCTGGCATGCTAGAGTTTGGGCTGTTTGGGGTTCCCTATGTGAGTAGCAAACCTTCATCGAAGGGCAAACACTGTTCTCCGCACACTTCAAGTATTTGAGTTTCCCTGTGGTATGACAGGAAAAAACACTTTGTAAAACCTCACAGTTTTTAACATGTCCTGCCCTTAAAATAAAGGCATTTTATCTTTTCCAAGATGAGTGCCTTGGTGACTTCCTATTTTCAATGTTGTTTCAGCCCTTAGCCAAAGAGCACCATCTTTACAATTTATACAATAGTTCCAGGTAGCACTCCTGCTCTTCTGTTTTTTACACACACTTTGTACCTTGTTGCCATAGCAGGGCTAAACAATGTTGTAATGACTAATCTATTACATTTTCTGAGCATGTTTCCCTCTTAGCTATACATTTAATTATCAGTGTCAACATTTTGGACTGTTTTAGTCTTCTAAAAAAACGTTATCTGTATTTTTTGATGGACATAGAAACATGTATGTATGATGCATGAATTTGGAGGAAAGAAAAACTCTAAGAGCATTCCAAGTGCTAAACATGAAGTTAATCTTTTAGCAAACATTCATTGACATACACACACACACACACACACACACACACACACACACACACACACACACACACACACACACACACACACACACACACACACACACACACACACACACACACACACACACACACACACACAACTTGAAAGTTAGTTTGAGTCTGTCACAGTCCTTAATATTTGTTCAGTTGAGTTGCATGCAGTTCTGGCATTTGAAAGTTTCTCCCTTGCCTTTTTAAAGAGCATTTAGCTGCTAATTGAGATCTATGTTCAGGTGTAGGCATTAAGGCAGAGGGGCAGGCAAGAGAAAGTGTGTCTGGAATGAGATCCATTAAAATGTCTGGAAGAACACTGGTTCTCTTTGCCACAACAGCATTACGTTCAAAAGCATGAACTCCAACACACTTCTAGTCAGTACCCAAGTGCAGTCAGCACTGTTTACTATGTGTGTATCTGAACTGTGCAGAGTGCAAACAGCAGTAAGAAAACAACAGGGAGTCAAACACACACAAATGCACAAACACACACACTCCACCAGCTGTGCACTTCAGGTGGTCTTATAGATGCCAACTGCATCCTGGTGGGACTGTGTCAAGCAGATTTTAGGTTCTTCTGTACGTACACACATGCACACACAAACACACACGCTGAGAGAGAGAGAGAGTAGGGAAAATGGGATTTGGATCGATTCCCTCCCATTGACTCTGTTGTAAAATGTGGCCAGTAGTAAACAATAGAAAGCAAGCAGTCTCAGTGGACTGTCCTTTGACTGAAGTCTCTTTCTTGGACTCCATTGTGTAATTAATGTAAATAAAGATCACTGCCTGCATCTACTGTCTGCCAATAAACCTTGACTGAATTGAACCAACATCAAGAAAGGGATTTTAAAAGACAAATATGTGGCCAGTTATCACATCAATGCCGCTGAAGGAGATTTGTTGTCTTCAGACTCAGTTCCTTGTTTTCGCTCTGAAGGTGCTGGAATTGCCATGCATATACGTAATATAGCGCTACTTTTCAAATTAGTATTATGACATATCTTTCTAAGAAGTCCATGGCTAAAATGCATTATAAACATACTCTTTACAATCTGCTTATAGCATTGTATAATTAATAATAATATTAGATATTCATAACACATTATAAAACATTTTATAATGAATAATGAGGTAAAGTATCATAACACTGGTAATCATAATTATTGACATTTTCTTGCAAGGATCATAAAGTATTATAATTGTCTTAGTTGTGATACATTTTAATCATTTTGAAATGTGATGATGAATTAGTCTAAGTGGTCATTGGGTAAAGTAGAAAGTAAAATGAGAAAAATATCGTTAAAGGCCGGTGCTTTTAGTTAGCTGTGGTCGTTACTTTCTAGAGAGCACCGTCCTGCACTGTGACACTAAGTAAGAACAACAAACAAAATGTAAAATTAATTTATGTGTTTAGTGGGTCATAACAGAAATTGAGTACTCCAATTTGACACAAGTGATGATTAGACATCCGTGGTCAACAGCTCAATCCTTTGGCTGACTGGTAAGCGTAGCTGTCTGTGGTCTGGGAGACAAGCGTTTGAGACCCTCCTTCGCTACACATGGATCACAGTGATTATAATTCATTATAAAATGATTATAATGTATTACAACTACAATAATTGTAATACACTATGATCTTTGCAAAAAACGTCAGAGAGTGACAAGCAATTATGACACTTGACCTTAAGTATCATAATTGCTTAAATACTTACCTTGGTATCATAATATTCACCTTAGTCATTGTGTTATGATTATTATTATTAAGCATTCCAAATACTTATGAGTGCGTATAACTATAAAACATGTTATAATCAGATTATAATGCATTGTAATTATGCTGATACTGCATTATAGACATGGGCTTCAGGGAAAGTGTTACCCAATTTACTGGAATCCACAATGTCCTATTTTCTCTGAGTTTGTCAAATAGCTTGCCAACTGTATTATTCCATACACTGAATTTGACATTTAAGACAGAGATATATTTTTCTCTAAGTTCTAGTTATTGTCAAGCTGTCATCCCTTCATGCTTTTCAGATCGGAGCCGACATCTGTGGATTTTTTGATGACTCCAGTGAAGAGTTATGTCGTCGCTGGATGCAGGTGGGAGCTTTCTATCCCTTCAGCCGGAACCACAACGCTCAGGGCTACAAGGTACTGTAAAGGCATTTTGTTCGACAATTCTGATATTAGACTGTCAGTTTCAGATGTATGTATCACACAGCTATTGTTTGGTCTAAAGTGCTGCAGGGGTATACCCTTCATTTCATAACAATGCATAGGTGCCATAAACTCCAAGTGGTTAAAAATAGAAACTTATTTCAGTATCCATGGAGGTTGTCAGCACACCTGCACTATAGAACAACTGTGCTACAAAATGGGAGCAGTGGGACCTCTGATTTAGGTTGAACACTGGGATTGTTAGCTGTTGAAAATGATTATAGCTGCTGTGAATATTGAAACATCATCCCGTTAGCTTCTGTTGTTCTGTGCTTACTAATACATTTGCATTTTATAATGATAATGAGCATTTTCTCAAATTTTATACATTTTCAAGATAATGGGTCGTTGATTCCAGACAGTGTTAGACAAAAGCGGGCTTTTCATTTCTGTCTGGCGACTGTATATTTAGCCACCTGAATTGACTGTCGCTAGGAAATTTGATCAGCTGTAGCTAAATAGCTAATTATAGTTTATTGGTCGGTTGAGACATTGTATTATATCAAATTAAATATTATAAACTTAACAGATATAATTGAATAAATAAAATGAAATACAATATAATTACATAAAATTAGATTACATTCAAGTTAATTAAATACAATTTGATTCAATTAAGTTAAATTAAATTAAAGATATTGGCATGTCAAGTAGACCATCTTTGACATTAGACACCATATGCATATTGTGATTTCTTTTTACAGTTGATTCAGCAAATCTTCATGCTTTGATGAGGTGATACTACATATAAGACCTATAGTCACATGTAGTCTCTTACAGCATATCTACATAATACATAGCTTGTCAGAAACCAAGGAGAACTCAGTCAGCTGCTACTGCTCTGCTAATGTGTTGCTATCACTGCGCACCCTGAACTTTCTCTCAATTTTCTTAGGAGCTACTTTTAGCATTAAACTGTTTTGTGAATTACTTTTTAACCTTAAACTTGGTAGTTTTAAAGTTAGGACTGATATTCTTAATTTTTAGGAGTTTCTCCTAACCCTGACAGTTAGGACTAATTATATTAAAGGGTATTTCTAGCCTGAGGATGTTCTGCGAATACAGCCCCAAACCTGTAATTCACTCTCAACAGTTCTAATAACTATTGAGATTATAATGAAGATAGAGTAATATGTTTACCTGTAACAAGCACACTTTAGCTTTGAATCCCACATGTCAGATCAGAGTCATAATACCACAGAGAGACACGGAAAAAGCACCCACTGAGCCTAGTGTTTATATTTACATGACATGCTGAGCTATTATTGTAGATGAAAACAAATAACCATCGAGAAAAGTCAGTCTGCAGCATTAAATAGGGTGAAAAATGATGATTTCACAACATTCTTCATGTGACATTTCCATGCTCGTCACTGCTGCAAAAATAGCACAGTGCTGAATTAGTGAAAGGGGGTTTTAGGGGGTGGGGGGGTGGTTTAGCTAGAAATGGTGTGTATGTGTGTTGGAAGTGGAGAAGGGATTGTATTTGCTAGAGGACAGGTACATGATGATGATGAATTTGAAGTAGGTTTTCCACTAAACGAGACAGCTAATGTGTGACCTTTGATTTGCCCTATACCATGGCTCTCATCACACGGCCATGCAGGCCAATCCAAATCCAAATACACACACACACACACACACACACACACACACACACACACACACACACACACACACACACACACACACACACACACACACACACACACACACACACACACACGGAGAGAGAGTTCTCATCACACTCTCAGAGGTGCCGAAGGCATAAATGATTAGCTAGATGAGAGGAGCACAGCCTGTTAGCTGCTAATCACCCTCTCACTCTGCACTATCATAGAAATGAAATCATACTTCTGTTTCTTTCTCACACACTTTTTCCCTTTATTTTCTTCTCTCAAGTTCTCTTTTTGTTCATTGTCTTATGCCCTAGACTGGTCCTAAGTTAATTTAAAATTTAAGTTAAATTAATCATAAGAAATTGTCTCATGTCCACTTATTCATCATGAATAAATTGTTGATATTTAAAAAAGACATTATAGAGGCTTCTCCTGCCTTCCTCATTACATGTTTAACCCTTTTTTCCCTTTCAAGTCTTCATCATTTTCCCTCCAATTTTCTTCTTTCCGTCAACCAAGTTCTCTCTTCCATCCTCCCATCTCTTTCTGTATAAAAGATAAATCTTTATTCCACTTCCTCCCCCTCATTCATCAACCCCATCAATTTAATCCATCTTTCCGTCTCCAGCCCCAGGATCCAGCTGTGTTTGGTGCTGGCTCAACTCTTGTGGAGAGCTCTAAACATTACCTGATGATACGTTACACGCTTCTGCCTTACCTCTACACACTGTTCTACAAAGCCCACACCACAGGAGAGACTGTTCTACGCCCTGTCATGCACGAGTAAGTCATTTGAAATATTGTAAACATATCTACCAAGTTCTCTTTGAGGAATTGAGAGATTAATTGAGTATTGTAATCATTCATTTGAATTTATAAATGGATGCAGGACTATTTTAAACTAATATGAACATTGTTTTCCTCACTCCATACTCCATGATACATTAAATCCCCTTCTCTTAAATCTAACACTTTTTATATATATTTGAATAAAAACAAATGAAAGAAAAAACTAACTGCATCAAGTAATGAACTGTATTGTAAACATTCTGTAATGTAAATGATAGGTTCAAAGCTTTAGTCAAAATTATGAGTTTAAGATTATGATTTTTTTTCTTCTTTCCCACTGTGTGGTATTTGAAATTCTTTGGATTGATGTTGTAAATTATGAATGTTGAGTTTGGAAGGAAATGTGTTGAAATAGTAGTAGGCTGACTAGCATACATAGTCTGTTAGGCTGTCATATAACAGGTTGTCATATAACATACACAGATAAGTATTTGTATTTGTAGTAGTATAGTATTAGTAGTATACTGTATATAATTGATTTTTTTACTGTTTTCTGTCAATCCCAAGATTCTACTCTGACAGCTCCACCTGGGTAGTGGATCGCCAGTTCCTCTGGGGAAAATACCTGCTCATCACGCCAGTTCTGGACCCAGTCAGTCAACACAAAAACACACATACATACTGTATATGGAAAATACAAAAGCACAAACTTATGCAGAATGTACTTGCATCTAAACATGGATTCTCATATGCAGAACATATAGAAATGCTAATGAAGTACACCTGGAAATGTGTCTTGCAGATGATGCAGATGGGATGATCAGTATCTCACACACTCACACAGTCACACACTCACACAGTCACACACACACACACACACACACACACCCTGACCTCCACTGGGAAAACATGACATGGGATTTTCTTTGTTGCCCTCCTCTCCTCTCATCCCTCGTTCTTCTCTCTTTCATATCTTCCCTCTTTTCTCTCAGCTCTAATGAGAGCACTGACCTCATTACTGGCAGATTAGAAGTGTAGATAGAAATGTGTTAGTGTGTGTGTTTGTGTGCGTGCGCCTGTTTCGTTGTGTTTGTGTGTGTGTAAATGTGCGAGCTTGTCCATGCGTGTGTGTACGTGTGTGTACGTGTGTGTACGTGTGCATACGCAGCGATTGCGGTCATGTCAAAGTGGCCTGATTAATAAGCAATTTAGCACGGCCTCTTGTGAATTATGGAATAGTGGAAAGCGAATTGGATTCATAGCAGGGCCAGGGATAAAGTAACTCCAATCACTGTGCTTGTGGAAAAGTTTCTAATACAATACAAGCCAACACAAGAAGTGGAGGGTTTATGGTCATTGTGACTCAGGGTTCAAGCTGTCCTTGGGACAGGGAAAGGTAAAGGCCATTAGGTGGCTTTACAGGTGTGAATCAAATAGCAGTCAGACGTGCACCAACTTCAGGTCCTTCCAAGGCCAAAGGCACAGCATAGTGCAGTTGGAAATAGAATAACAATATGATATATATAACATTATTGTGTGTGAGGGGCTGGTATCAATTACTGTTTCAATTACTGCTATAAAGTAACTGCTTGTTTTCTTTCTCTTCTGCAACAAAGTGTCCTGATAATTGATGAGAGACAAATGTTCTGTGTAAATGTATTAAGTAATTAGATGAAACGGTTGTTACCGTGTTGTCCTCCTCTTGTCTAGAGACTCTGTGAGTGACACTGTAAGCAACTGGATGCCGCAAGGTGACATCCAAAAGCAAGGGATACTGTTATGTATTCAGCCCTACAATTCTCACCCCATGCACTCTGTCAGCTCTATATGCAGTGTCATTCACACTGCAGTCACATGTAAACAGCTGGGGAAAAAACAACGCTTTTCTGTTTGTTTGTATTTCTCTCTGCTTGAGGGATTTCAAATCAAAAATCAATTTGGACAACATATCATCCACACAGTTTGTAACCTTTTAAGTAACAGCTGCTCATGTGCCCATGTATTTTGGTTTTACCAAACACCAAAGATGCATCATGCTGCTTTATCAATATGACAAGAATCCATACTACATGTATCCATATATGCCATATGTTAACAACATCAACATACTAAAATCTTTACTCGCTGTAGAAAAGTAGTGCAGTTTAGCACATGGTGTAAGCTTTTGAAACATTTCAGACCTCTGCCGCACCACTTGAAAATGATTCTTTTCAAATGACAGATCTGATGTGGCTGAATATTCATCTTTTGTGGTGGCAGGGTGCTATCGAGCAGTGGTGCTGTAATTTAAGCCAGAGTAAGGCCAGGCACTGAGTACAGAGTGCCCACTATCTGTTACACATGCATCACGCTGAGAAGGGTCACATGCGGAGATAGAGTCAGCTACTTGAGTAGGGTGACCAGCTGATCTTTAACAACTCTTCACATCCTACCTCCACTTTCCTTTTTCATTATTCTCATCTCTCTCTGTCTCTCTCTATTTATCACTCTGGCTGCCTGCCTCTCCCTTTTTCTAATGATACTCTAACTCTATCACTCAGATCAGTAGATGCTTTAACCTTGATCTTTGTGATAAACTGGGGAGATCGCCTGACTCTCTCTCTCTCTCTGTCATCCCCTCTGGTCTTCTTCCATGCTTCCACACTCCCTCCTCTTGCCCATTACTCCCTTTTCTTTTTAGCTCATCCTTTCATCAAACGTTGGCTCCCTTATCTCATCTGCATTCTCTTAATCAGCTGCTGTCAACTCACCCCTGTGATCCCATTTCATTTCATCCCATATCTCTTTCACCCTCTCTCTCCCTCACTCACTCACTCTCTGTGCCGCACTCTGCCCCTCTCATCTACCTCAGCTACCATCTGATCATTCTGCCAGTATGAATCTTTTGCTCACCTGATCAAATTGTACCTTATGGCTAACAGAGCTTCAGCACTCTAAATGAGGATTCAGTACTCTAAATGAGGATACAGGCCTCATGCCTTGTCCCCCTCAATCACAGTTAGCAGCCATGCTAAGTCCTGCAGTCCCTTCCCATTAGTCAGCAGAGTGAGTGATAGGCGCCGCGAGCAAATCAGACACCAGAAAACGAGGTATAGGGGCAGCATCCATTTCCCCAGGATGTCATCTCACAGGATGTGCAGCAGTTGTGACAGGTATTCTGCCTCAAACTGTCAATGTGGCCCCCAAAGAGGACATTAAGTCATTTAATTTGGTTAGCAGCACATTAATACTATATGTTTTATTAATACCCTTATTCTTAACGTGTAGCTTTGGGTTGTTTTTCTGTCACTATTAGTTCTTATTACCTCTATTTAATAATCCCCTTTTCCTTATTTTTTACTTATTTATTTTTTTCTTGGCTTCTTGTCACCTTTCTTTCTTGCTCTTAATGACAGGCCTCTGAGGGCCCCAAAATAGGACATGCTGCTGAGGAGAGAAACAAAACGAGATAGGGAGTGAGATGTTGGTGCCTTTGGGGGACGGCCTTGGCCTACACAGCTGACATTATATATTTCACAATTTGGTCTTTTTCGAGAAGGACCTGTAGCTCGAGCTTTCTTCTGTTGTGCTCTTCTGTGTTTATCTCTCTCTCCCTCTGATCTGCCTTGTCAGAAAGAGCAAAGGCGTGATAACGCTATCAAAGGCACAGCGCTCTGCTATTGATTGCTCTTGTCTGTCCACCACCTTAAGCCATCAAAGGTTGTCACCTGTCAGTCGTCGCTCGATGCTGTCTTTTCTATCATATGTTGCATCATAGCACTGTAGACTGAAAGTCACAAGGGTTTTGTGGAAATGTTATGTGAGATGATCGTCAGTTTTGAAATAACTTTGCTTGATGTGAGTGTCTTCCCATTAATGTATTATTAAGTTACAGTGATTTATATGTAGCTTATAGCTGCTTCTCTCCTCATGCTTAGCTTTGTAAAATTGAAGTGTCAAGATTGGTGCAGTGAGCTTGAGCTGGTGTTACTAGCTATGAACATAAATCAAACACATACAAAATTCCACACAAAATGAAAAGCTTTTTTGATGTCTGCTCGACAAGTCAGAGAAATATAACGGTGTACTTAGAATTAAGAAAACATTTAAGATTATTTTTCAAATGTACAGGTAATATTTTTGTCTTGTTTCCTGCAGGGTGTGGACAAGGTGTGGGCATACATCCCAGATGCTGTGTGGTATAACTATGAGACGGTAAGACTATTCCCTGCTCACCTTAAAAAAGTTCCCTATCTATCATTGATAGTCTAATTTTTGTTTTATATATAATAACTGCAGGCTAAATGATTTTATACATGCATTCACATGCTTACAGCAGACTGGACACCTTGTCCAGTTGAAATTGTTGTGAAAATAAAAGTCCAAGTGATGTGCACATAGTCTGACCTCCTTCTCTATGTTACAATGTTTTAATAGGCAATGTGAGAAAGCTGGATTTGTAAATTAATCAGACATCATATTATGGGCTATGAATACATGAGGGAGACAAAATATTAAAAACACCATTCAGTGTAATGCAATCGGTTACAAAATCACATGGCATCAAAAATCCCCATAGAGTTGAATCAACATTTCTACGGCCTTAAGACAAACTTAACATCATAAGCCTCATAAATATGAAAAGCATAAGAATGGGATCAGGAATAGACTAAACTTAGTCTTGCATAGCCAGACCTATCTACACATTTTGGTTTTAACACTATGCCAGCGCTGGAGAAAGGGCTGGCTACTCATTATCATTCTGCTATGGGGTAAAAAACGCTCAGGTTTGTTTGTATTTATTTAAACCAATCACCATCATCTTGGGCTTAGTTCAGGGGATAACTTGTTTTGGTAACATGCAGATAGTGGAAAAGGAGGATAATTCTGCCTGAAATAACCAGCCAATAGCATACTTATACCCACAGTCTACATCCGATGAGTTAGGCCATGCTAAACTTGATTCATTGCATGGTTATTGTATTGTGTATGAACATATTTGACTTTACAGGTGTATCTGATTAAATGAAAGCACAAATGTATAGTACTCAACTAAAACGATTGCAAAAGGGGTTATCAGTATCATGTCACATTAGTGGCATTAACACATACAAAAAGAACATGTATCACATGAAAGTCTTTGCCTCGAGTTCTTTGTTTGAGGCTGAGAGATGGAGCGATAAGACAGAGCGAGTGTGAGGACAAAGATAGAGTGAAAGAAGGGACAGGGAAGAGAGGAGAGAGACTATCTCCCTGACAAAGAGATAAAAGAGGTGTTGAGTTCCTTTGGGACCTTATTTGGGCGTCACAGTGGCAATGTAAAGCGCCCACTGATCAGATGAACGATTAGATCGGCTGTCTTGCCGCTGGCCCCTTGTCCTGGTTGGTCCCCTGTGATTATCTGGGTAGGAGGATGGAAAGGTGGGGTGGTATTGATGTAGTGATAATGACCATCCAAAGCAAGTTACAGAGGAAAGAAATTATGGAAAAACAGAGAAAAGAGGATGACAGAGAAAAGAGACAGAATGAGATTTGAGTGAAATGCAAGGAAGGAAAGGATGCATGAAAGCAACATGGCATGGAGAGATAGGGAAAGTAAGAACAAGAGAGAAGACAAGAAGAAGAAAAACAGGGAATGAAAGTATGTAGAGGAGTTTGAAAATGGGAGGTTTGGCCAGCAGGAATGAAGGGAAAGGATATAGAAGACCTCCTTAAGGCAGACAATGAGGGGGTGATAAGATCTGAAATTGCTTATAGACGCTCCACTAACTCCAGCCCACACACACACACACACACACACACACACACACACACACACACACACACACACACACACACACACACACACACACACACACACACACACACACACACACACACACACACATTCTACTGTACTGCTTAAAATGGTACACACACACAATCACACACAATCTCTCTCTCACACATACAACCTCAATGGGAATGGAGGAAAATGGGATAAAAAAAAGAATTAGAGCACCACAAGAGAGAATAACAGGATGTAGAGTAGGAAGTAGGTAGAAGGAGAATGAGAGGAGATGGAGAGAAGAGACTTTTAAATTGTTTTAGGCTGGTATGAGGATTCAGTCCTCAGGAGATCAGAAATTAACCAAGTTATATCTAGGCCTTAGGAGAAATGTGTGGTGGAGAGAGAAAGGAGAAAAAGTGACAAAGAGAGGACCAGAGAAAGAGTTGGAGAAATGTATCTGCTCTTCTTAAGTAAATACTTGTGACCAGACAGTGCATTTCTCACATTATATCACTGTAATGCCAACATAACGCATTTAATGCCTTTCTTAAATGACTCAAGTTGTTTATGGATTTTAAAAGTTATTGAACCCACTGTCAAGACTGAGACATACGTTTGTTAGATGATGCAAGTTGCAGTCATGGAGTAGAATTACTAACAGATGACTATATTTTGAAGATCAGTTGACCCAAGGTACAAAACCTCCCCCTAAAAAAACACATTATCTTAGTTACCTTCAGTTGTGTCTAGCAATGCAGATGTTTTTGGCTTTATTAACTTAGGTTTTCAGATATTCATCCTTAAGATTTCTGTGGCAGCCACAATACAGTGGTGGTGAATGGAATTTTACTTGTGAAGCTTTCAGGTTTACAGATTACACTACAAAAAAAAAAAACCCAAACAAGGTATCCATTACCAAGGAGAACTGACAAAACTCTTTGTATACAGACATCCCTGGGACTGTTTCTGGTAGAAAGTAGATACAAGTGAAGTATGTGGGGCCAGAATAAATATACAGTGTAACTCATTTGGACAAATAAAACTAAGACTATCTGCATGACTAGATACCACTGCTGGTAAGTAAGAAAAAAAGGGCAAACTCTTCGAAGTATTTTTGATTACTCTTAGCATAGATTAACATATGCAAGTAAACTCAAAGCTTTATGCGATAATTTATATCTGCTATTTTGAAGAGTGGACTTTATTGCTCTGAAGTGTAAAAGTCATAACCACTAACTAAAGGTTTACTATGCTACTGTAACCCTAGTTAGTATACTGTAGCACCCTGTTTTTTATTTCAAAGAAGCTTGAATCCAATAAATGCCGTAGCATGGTTACAGATCCATTTACACCAAATACATTTTACATCTGTCTGCTTCAATGTGAAAGGAGCCTCAGTAAAAGTCAAGCTGAATTGTATTTACACAATTACATGCCAGCCCATAGCCAGTATGTTTCAGCCCAGGCTTGTACAAAACTATGCTCACTATCCTAATAATGAAACGGGTAGCATGGAGATTGTCTTGCCCACAGAGCATCACATGAATTTAGGTGAGTTAATGGATTCTGTTGTCCTACCAATCAGATGGAACGGGTGGCAGAACGCAGACAGCATGTTGAGATGTATCTGCCAGCTGACAAGCTTGGTTTACACATCAGAGGTGGTGCGATCCTCCCCACACAGACACCTGAGGTCACCACTACATACAGGTACACACACACACACACACACACACACACACACACACACACACACACACACACACACACACATACAGTCACCAACTCAAAAGATGTTCATTGTTTAACATTATTCATGCATTCATCATCATGCATACACTTTCTCACATCCAAATGTGTAAGCTAGTTTGGTCCACAGAGCAAAACATAACATAACATAAATGCACACACATTATGATATTAGACTGGGTTGACAGAGATCAACAAACACTTTCACAATAGTACACATAGGGCCTGATATACTAAGATCACAAATAAAGGGTACTAAATAACGTGCACAGTGCAATAGATTGCATATCTACTAAGAATAACTGCGTAAATGAAAACAGGTGCAACAGGGTGGAGACAGCAGTATTTAAATGAGGGTTTTGCGTGTTCTGATGGAGAGTTTGGACGAGCAGAAAGCTGCAAGCGCAAAATGAAATGTGATCAGGTTCTAGTGGAAGAGGTTAACAAATATATTGACTTATAACAAAAACAAATATTACCAGAAAAACTGACATATGGGAGAGTATTAGTGACAAAGTCGATGCTGTTAGTAAAACCAAAAATATTCCACTCCAAAAATATTAACACAGGTGGAAAAACTCCATCCTTCAAGCTCCATCATTGTGCCTCCGTCTCCTCCTCTACACAGTAACATAAGTCATCTGTGCGCAGTGCGCAGCCAGCTAATACCTGCCCTTCAAAGGTATTATTTATAGACGCAAATACCATCAGTAAAATTACCTTCGAGTCTGGTAAATCACAGTGCGCATGCTAAATAACATATTTGCATTTTCTCCTCCCTGTATTTTGCACACTGGGGTTAAAACGTCCCATATTGCATATTCATTAAGGCAAACGTACTAAATGGACAGCGCGTACTATCTTGCACAGTTGAAAGACGCAAGCCTCAGTGAGCCCTGTCAGTAGCTCAGCTTGCACTTTTTTTGCGGGTGATGTCAAGTTTTTACACATGCAAACCTTTTGTAAATCAGGCCCATAATCATAAATGCATCAAACTGTCTCCTGTTATATTACATGTACGTGCATGCATTTGCAGAGATGCATCTAATCAGTGTTTGATTCATTGGATTTGTTATTACATGTATAGTATGTTTACTTTTTTGTGTGTTTGTGTGCTTTCTGTAGCCGGCGTAACCCCATGGGTTTGATCATTGCTCTTGATGACAACAACCAGGCAGCCGGGGAGCTATTCTGGGATGATGGAGATACCCGAGGTATTGTTGATTTTCTCATTTTTTGCCTATTTGTGTGTGTGTGCAAATGTGTTTTTGTAAGACACAACCATCTGCACCACGTTATTACCACTCATTGACGCTCTTATCTTGTTAAGTGCAAAGTATTACGAGTCAATTGCAAAATTTCTATCCAGATGTGGTGTAAATTGTAACTGAATCTACAAAAGAAAACATAAATTCATGACCAAGGATTAGGAGTGCAAGAGTGCAAGTCAAATCTCAAAGTTGAAAACCGCGTGGAACACAGGCAATATGGCACTTAGGTGTGTCTCAATTTAAAGAATGTGAAGGTGCATGTAACTTACATATCTGATGTTTTTTGTCTGCCGCTGTACTTTGTCTCTTCAGATGAGTGGAGGCTTGAGTGATGTGGGTCACATGCTTCAATGGTTTTATTCCCTAAGTCTGTTTCCACTGCAGACTTTTCTTTTATGCATAAACTGAAAATTAGCATTAAAAATTGTTGCATGGAAAAACAGTTAATATGACTGTTCAAACACAGTCAGCTCACGCACATTCACAACATTAACATCTGCTCTTCTTTCTCTCTTTTTTTTTTTACAGAGACGGTTAAAACAGGCAACTACATCCACTACAAGTTCAGTGTTATCTATGTAAGATTCCCTTGCACACAACTACATCTGTAAGATCCAGCCCACGTATTATTTCTGATCCAAACTTCAGTTCAAAATCACCAGAGACCTTAGACTTTTCCAGTCCAGAACACCAGGCATGATTGAACAATACTATGCTGCCAAAGCTTTGTTTGATCAAATATTACCCGATGTTCCTGCTTCACACAGCACTGAGGATTGCTGGGAATGTTTATTTTTTATAAGATGGTTGAGTCACAATTATATGTAATAACTAGAAGTGGGATAAGCTGTGCCTGTTGTACATCTATCTGTCTATCTATCTGTCTATCTATCTGTCTATCTGTCTATCTATCTATCTATCTATCTATCTATCTATCTATCTATCTATCTATCTATCTATCTATCTATCTATCTATCTATCTATCTATCTATCTATCTATCTATCTATCTATCTATCTATCTATCTATCTATCTATCTATCTATCTATCTCTCTGTCTATCTATATATCTATCTAATAATGAATATACATTGTGGAATGTAATTTGTAGCAGCTATAATCAGCATTTGAACTTTGAGAACATGCTATAACCTCAGTGGATTTAAATAAAGTGTATGTGTGTCCTCTGCCTCAAAGGGAGTACTGACAATGCAGATGACCCATAATGGCTACGGGGATCCAGACAACATTAAGTTTGAGGACATTACTGTTCTTGGGGTGCCTCAAACTCCTTCATCCGTCTCTGTGACACACGTTTCAGATGGAAACTCTGTCACCATAGTGCCGGACACCAACATACAGTATAATGCAGCCAAAAAGGTAAAAACACATACAGCATATGCATAGATGGTCTCATTTACAGAAGTACACACACACCTAGATGTTTGTGCATACCCAGCAGCCACAAATCATTTTATGTTAAGAGAAATGGCTTTTTATAGTTAAACTGTTAAAATGTTACAGAAAAGGACATGTATTTTAATTCTCCCCAACACTACATATACACATACATAAAAGTATTTAGGGTATATGTTAGGGGAAATGACACGCCTTATTTGCTTTGTCAGGAAAACCTGCTAGTGTACTGACACAAAGCAGATACAGGGTAGATGATTTCCACAGTGGCTGTAGGCATCTGCTATTTGTTATAATAAGACCAGGGATGAAACCATTACTGTACATTTCAAGGTTAGCCTCAAAGTGTAAGAAATGATAACAATTTACATTGGGTGTGGGTTGTAAAAAGCTTTGTGTGAGTGTGTGTGGGAGAGAGCTTGTGAGAAAGAGCAATGATCCTACAGTAAGTGCCCAGGGTTATGAGCTGAAGGCAAAAGTCTATAAAGTGTCAAGGGGTTCACTTGAGTTATACTATAAAGATTTTCTTTGTGTGCTTGTGTATATTTGCGTGCACACACGTGTTCTTGTGTGATGCCTGTGTAGATCCTTAAGGTCTCTCTGGTCACACACACAAGCATGCATTTATCAAATGCCTCTCACCAGTAATCATTTCCTGGGGGTGAAGGGTAAACGTGCTGTTAAACCTGAACTCTAGCTTGTGTTGCCCATCAGTCTTTGTATGCCTAGTTGGACTGGCCCTTGAATATAGCTCAGAGCCGCCAAACATCATTACTTCTATATACAGTCAAACAGAACATTACTTTACAATATTTGACACACACTGTCTCTTAATATTTTATTTAATTTCCTTACATGTTTTTGTTATTTTTTTTACAATTCCCTCCCTAACGTAAAAATCTAACTGGCTTTTATATTGTTCACAGTACTGCATGTATAAAGTGACTGCCCTACTGTCTTTTCCATATGTTCATTCCTCCCTTCCCTCTCTTTTCAGTTTCATCATTTATCCCTCTGCCCATACCTGTCTTTGAAGCCTATTTCTCAATATTTTTGCCTGTGTGCTAGTGTGTCCTGCATTTCACACTATAGAATTGCTGAGACATGATTCAAAAATTACAAGACAAGATCTTAGAAGTCTGCTTACCATCTGGGGATGCTTTAGATGGAGACTGCAGTGACTAAAGTGAAAAGGGGCTCCCCAAGATTTGTTGTGAGAATGACTCATAATTCTCAGCAGAGGCTGTTGAAACAGCGAGGGAAATTAACAGCTGTGTCTTAATTGATAGCACACGCAACGTCAAGCACACATTCTGTCTCAAGGAAGCATGTCTGGGCTTACTTGAATAAGTAGAACATTTGCATCGAGACAACTTGAAGAGACTGTTCCCACATTGACAACCTAGGGTTTAATAATCAGTACTCTCTACTCCATTTTCCTCCCTTACACTTCATTTCACCACACACACACACACATACAGGTTATGTTCCTGCGTGGCTTGTCCTTGACCCTTGGGGAGTCCTACCTGGTGCAGTGGGAGCTGGAAGTTGATGAGTACCAGCGCTTTGACTGCCATCCAGAGGACCATGCAGATGAAGCTAAGTGCAAGGCCAGAGGCTGCATCTGGGAGGTGAGGGGTGACACAGATGATGCTCACATCCACATATACACATTATTTCTCTACTCTAGTGCTAAACAAACAGGGACAAAAATCTCTCCCCTGTGCTTTTGTTTCTTTCCCTGTTCAGCAAAGCAGCCTTGAACGTGTTCCATGGTGCTTCTATCCAAAAGACTACGGATACATGGTTACAGCAACCGAGGAAACCAACTCAGGCATGACAATTAATATCAGTCGGAACAAAAAGTACAGGAGCAGTGGTCGCCCAGAGTCACCAGACATTGACACACTCCGTGTTGAGATCCATTACCACAGCAGTGACATGCTGCAGTTCAAGGTGTGTGTGTTTGTTTGTGCTGGTAGCGGTGCATTCTCCTCTGTATCATGTGTCACTTCTAAACCCGACCACTATGCCCTTAAACTGACCATTTTTATTTATTCCAAAGCACCTGTCTGGCTTGCTTGCCATACATAAACACACACATATACTGACAAACAAACATTCCCTCTCTGTTCAGATCACAGACCCGAACACAGATCGTTATGAGGTTCCAGTGCCGCTATCAGTTCCAGCTGCTCCTGAGACTAACGAGAGCAAGAGGCTTTACAAGGTCCAAGTTACCACAAACCCATTCGGCATCCAGGTTGTAAGAAAAAGCACAGGAACCAAGATGTGAGTGTTTCAGTCGTACAAGTGAAGCAAGCGGGCTTACATTTTTCTTGTTCTAGTAGTTGTCTATAAAGTGCCATTTTAGGTTGTTTCCAGGTCTTTTATGTCATTATTAAATGCAATTTCATCAATTGTTTGACAAAATTCAGTAGCATTTGTGTTCACTTCTGATATGGTGACATATGTTGTGTTATCTAATTAATTAATGTTGTTAGTCTATTATTCCCTGTTATTGCTATCTATATTGACTTTGAGCCTTGATAAGATTTTGCTGGTTAAATAAAGGTTAAGTCAATTCTGTGCTGTCCTAACTAGTAAAGTACATTTATATGTGTTTTGGACTAAATTTTGTTTCCACAAGCACAGTACAATGCTTTCACATTGTCCCTTAAATTTGCCCCTTTTTGGGCAACATGAATGTGCCTATTAACAAGTAATAAGGTGATAAAAGTTCTACTAAACTGTTTGGAGGCAAGAACCTTCTTCCCCCCTTTGAGATTAAAGTAGAAATGCTGAGTTGACTCCTTCAGCACTGTTACCCAATCAAAGTTGCCCCGTGTATCAGTGCCTGAAGTAGTTTCCACTTTGTTCAGCAGTCATGATGATGTCACATGAAGCAGTAGAGCGTCAAAAAGTCTATTCAAAGCATATCTTTAAGCAAGGGTGACATTATTCTGTAGTTAAGCCTTGCATGTTTTTTTAGAAGTGTCAGATGAAATTTTGCTAATTAAAAAAGTATGTTGAAGGGATGCCTGCAGTTCCTATGGGTTATTATGCTTATTTGTGTCAAGCATTTTGTGAATAACTCCCTTTGACAATAATTCCCTCTCTCTCTCTCTTAGTCTCTCTCTCTCATTGATTTAATCCTCTGCCACTTTTCTCAGTTGGGACTCCTCTGTGCCAGGTTTTACCTTCTCAGACATGTTCATCCAAGTGTCGACACGACTGTCATCAGAGTTTGTCTATGGCTTTGGAGAGACGGAGCACCCCACCTTTAAACACAACCTTAACTATCATACTTGGGGTATGTTCTCCAAGGACCAGCCTCCTGGTGTAAGTATCACACTGAAGGGCACACATATACAATGTGAGCACAGCCTCAGATGTAGCTATTACTTTAGTAATTTACTGTTACAATACTAGTTTACTGGCAATACTTGAAACAATGTCTTTTACAGATAATCATTTTCATGAACAAAATTTGGCAGTAAACTAAACTGCTGTTTACAGCAGCCTTTTCTATACATCGGCATGTTCTATCAAATTTGTTATAGCATTTGTAACAGAGCACCCTGCACTCAAAGCCTTTAACATCACACCCTCTAGATACTGCAGAGGTGACTTGTAAACAACCTTCCTGCACAGTATGTAAACTTGTCTCTCTCACATCCGTGTCACTTTGATGTGATGCTGTTGATATGAATGTCGGTTATAGAGTGTCATCATGTTTTCCCTACCGGTGTCAAGGCCAGACAGGATGAGGTTTCCACCTGCATCAGCATTATCGAGCCTAATTGCTGAGCTGTCAAGTCTGCTCCACAGGGTTCAGACAAATGTTATGGACCCCTCGGAGGAATTAGCGTAAGGACAAAAAGAAAGGAAAATGAATGAAAATGAGAAAACAATATGAGACAGGATGACATGGACCAATATTAAACCAGTAAAAGCCATGTAATAATCATTATTGCAGACTTACAGTGCAGAAATCTCTGTGCACGACACACACACACACACACACACACACACACACACACACACACACACACACACACACACACACACACACACACACACACACACACATACACACACACACACACACACACACACACACACACACACAATATAGTTCAGACATCCACAAGAATACAAAACTGTAGCTTGAAACATGTAACATGAAAGAAAGTTATGCTTCCAGCATGAATACTTGATCATTTAGGGAAACATAGACTTTGTTATGTGCTATGGAAGGGATATATTATATTACTTGATAATTGAATTGTGAATATAATGTTTTACTGGGAGCAAAAACCTGCCCAAAACCTGTTTTAGTGCTAAAAGATTTCCATACAGTAGCTGGGCTATAACAGTATGTACCCAGAATGAGTGTGTCTGTGTCCATGTGTGTGTGTTTGAGCGACAAGTCAAAACAGACAGACAGACAGAGAGAAACCACAAGAGCACAGTCACTGGTTGTCACTCTGTTGAGTTGGGCCATCACACCATGTAACGGGGCCACAAGTAAACGTGCACATACACGGCAAATAGGACAAACAGACAATTCAAAATGACAGATTACATTACAGGTACAGCTTAACAACCCCTTACGTACCAGAAGTGCAGGAGGGTGATAGAGTGTGACATGCCCATGAGTTTTCCAACACAAGTCGGTGACATCTAAAAGTGGCAGATCCCCGTCCCCTGACATCCTTCTATGTGTTCCTCTTCTCTCAGCCTGTCTCGTCCCATATCCTCATATAAATACTCAACACAACAGTGTGACCCTCTCAGTATTTACAAGAGGTGCACTCAAAAAATCCAACTACTGCTATATGTACATGTAGAAAATCAGTACAAGCGAATGCAATCCTACATAAACAAGAAAAAAAGAAAAAGAAAAGAAAAAAATGTGCACAAGATGATTGTTTAAGTAGCCATGTAAACTATTTTTGAAGAAAAATAAATGTAATAAATTGCCAACCTGAGAAAGTTAACCACTAAGCTATGTTTTTGTCATTAATTTTAATTTCATGTTTCCTACATGAAGAGACTCCTAATTTGTTATAGCACTCAACAACATTTAAAATCCCAAAATAACATCCCAGCTCCTTATTGACGTCTTCAAACTCAGGCCAGTTAACAGCTGAGTTTCAAAGCTGGGAACTGGGAGGAATTTAGAGATCAAATTCTTTCAATGAGGTTTACCCATCTCAAACTTCTCTTTGATTCTCACTTTCTGTTTCTCTGCTACAGTACAAGAAGAACTGCTATGGAGTGCATCCATTCTATATGGGCCTTGAGACCACAGCCGATGCTCATGGTGTGCTACTGCTGAACAGTAATGCCATGGGTGAGGGAAAAAAAAAACAGAAATACACACATAAAGGCATACATGCATTGTTAGTACATGCACATATTCAAATACAACCATTCTCACACAGACATATACACACACAATCATGCCCAATTGCATATGCAGTGGGTATTTATGTATTGATGAGTGAGGTAATTATGTTCTACTCTCATTCTTGCCTTTCATCCCACACTGCTTATTTACTCTCTTCATATTCAGATGAGTAGATGTGACAAAGTAAGTGCACACATACCCACCACTTCACACACTTATTTGCTTTGTGTGCAGATGTGACTTTCCAGCCTACCCCAGCTTTAACTTACCGAACTCTGGGAGGCATCCTGGATTTCTACATGGTCCTGGGACCTACACCTGAGATGGTGGTGCAGCAATATACTTTAGTAAGTCTTCTTGGTTTCCTTGTTTGTTTGTGTGTGTGTGTGTGTGTGTGTGTGTGTGTGTGTGTGTGTGTGTGTGTGTGTGTGTGTGTGTGTGTGTGTGTTTGTGTGTGTGTTTTGTGTCTGGCCCTGGGCCGCTGTTGATGGACTGCAGCAGCTGGGAGTTCCTCGCTTCATTGCGCTCTCTCATTTAGCCAATCTAAACACACACACACACACACACACACACACACACACACACACACACACACACACACACACACACACACACACACACACACATGCACACACAATCACACACACACACACACACAATCAAACAAACACTTTACGGACACTGTCCCGTTTTCCTATAAAACAACTTTTTTGTGCTGAACTGTTTGGACTTCCTTGTTTGTTTTTCTTCTTAACAGCTGATTGGACGACCTGTTCTACCAGCCTATTGGTCCCTTGGGTTCCAGCTCTGCCGCTATGGTTACAGCAATGACCAGGAGATATCAGATCTGTATAACGACATGAGGGTAGCAGGTATACCCTATGTAAGTTCCCGGACAAAGACTCCATACAATCTCTGCATGAACATAACACAAAAACAAGTAATCAAATAACATTACAAGAACACTGAAATCATCCCATCTCATACTTCTCCATTCAAATTTAAATTATGAACAGTATATTTTTGTGAGCTGTGTGTCAGCTTCTAAATAGTCTGTCATTGTTGTCAGCAGACTGTAAAATGAGAAGAATTAATATATGCTTTGAAACAACTGAATCATTTTTTATTCATGTTTAAGACAAGGCATTTTTGATTTGTATACTCAACACCAGAAATGTGAACTAAATAATAAATAAGTAACAATAAATACATTTTAGAGGACACAATGCCAATACAGACCACATACAACTTATCCAATTAAATTCCAGTATGTTTGCCTGCTTTTACAGAGCCACTGATTTAATTCGTTGTTAAATTAGTGTCTCAGCATAAGGGATAATTTCATCAGAACTAACCTGACAGCTTATTCTTTTCCATTGAAGTATAGGGACATCCAACTCAGTGGATAGACTGAGCTAAACCCAACACAGTATCTACCTCTATTCCACAATGGCATTCAGACAATAACTACATAAAACTAAATCAGATTAAAGATGTTAGGATGAAGTCAAACAGAGGCACTGATTTCATGGATTACATAGGGTACAAGTTTAACCTAATAATATGTGACCTCTAATTGCATTTGAAATCCATTACATTGTAGGTTTCACAGCCTCTAGACATTACCAGTTTGTCCCAGAACCAACAATTCTCTCTGACAGTGTGTTACAAAACAGAAAGTCATATTCATCTGTGAGACCACTGTGGTTGACCATGACAAGATGCCCCATATGGAAACAAACCAGAATCCCATCCTCGTCATCATGCTGAACAGAACATAACAATGTCAAGTAATCCCCAAAATATTCTTTCACAACGCCTAACGTGCAACAAGCTGACACCATCCAAAAAAGAATCCTGCATCATTAGTTGGAATGAAAGAAGCAGGAAATGCAGCTACTTACAAAGGCTACACATGAGCTACCAAAGCTGGTGAAGTTTTTTTGTCACTGTAAATAAATAAAAAAACTGTGATAAAAGCCAGAGAGGCAAATAAACTCTTCTCTCATCTCATGTCTAGCATGCCATTTGTTAAGACAAACTTTACAGACTTTCATACTTATTAGCAGAAATAGCACAATAACAGTTGGAACATCATTGCATTGGAAAATGTACAATTGTTTTCCTGACTTAATGATAATAAAGTTGTATTCATAAATGGTATGTTATAACTTTATTATCTTATTTCTTTTCTTGCTTTCATAGCCGTCAAAAATCAAATGTTTTAACTGACATGAAATGTGTGATCTAATGAGAGTCTGTGTCTTTTCCTGTTATTTTGCCTGAAATACCTGAATCTAAGGAAGAAGATATTGTTGTTTTACCTTAATGCTATGTGTTGTTCTACTTCCCGCCTGGTTCTCATATAGTGATTTTATCCTCAGTTCATTTCTTGTCTAACTGGTATCTGCTACAGGATGTGCAGTATGCAGACATTGACTACATGGATCGTCAGCTGGACTTTGTCCTGGACCCTGAGTTTGCTGGACTACCTGCCCTTGTTGACCGCATGAGGGCAGAGGGCATGAGGTTCATCTTCATTCTGGTAAGAAAATTACATAATTAACCAATGATACACTCAAGGAACAAAAACCATAACAACGGTTTAAATATTCATTATAGATTTTAAATATATCTAAAGCTTATCTGTGAACGCTAGATATTAAGTCAGCCAATCTCTACTTAGCTCATCAAATCAAAATCTTAAGTTTTGTGTATTTAATTCCAGGATCCAGCCATCTCAGGTAACGAGACACGTCTATACCCTGCCTTTGATAGAGGTCAAGCAGCGGATGTCTTCATCAAATGGCCCAAAAACATCAGTGATGAAATTGTGTGGGGGAAGGTAAGAGGGGATGGATGGCCACACAAACAGGTGTAAAATACGCATTTGCCTGTGTTAACAAAGAGAACTCACAAACTAAATACTGGCATATGCATACTTTACATCTTTTTTTTTTTTTTTTGGTAGGTTTGGCCAGATTACCCGAATGTCACAGTAGATGAATCTCTGGACTGGGATACACAAGTAGAGGTACAATATTTTCCATGTCCAGCCCACTGACACATAATATGCCTGAACATTAAATTAAAGACACAATTTTCCAGCATTCAATTTTCCTGATCATATGACCATCCCATGTTCAGCGCTACAGGGCTTACACTGCATTCCCTGACTTCTTTCGCAATACAACAGCAGACTGGTGGAAACAAGAAATCAAAGATTTCTATCAGACTTGTATGAAGTTTGATGGCCTTTGGATTGTGAGTGACCTGAAAGAGAACATTCTGATAAAGTGATCTTATTTCTATTCTATTCTTGTTGGGCCTTATTTTCATTTCACCTTTATCCCCCACTCTTTTTCTTTTTCTCTCCTCATCTGTAGGACATGAACGAGCCCGCCAGTTTTGTCCATGGCACAGTTGGAGGGAAATGTCTTGGTGATCCACTTCTAGAAAACCCGCCATATATGCCACGTAAGACACACATGACTGTATTTTCTTTTCTTCTTATGTTAAAATGAGGTTATCAAGCTCTGATAACTACATTATGAATTTAATTATTCTATGTGTTTGTTTCTGTGTGTGTGTGTGTGTGTGTGTTTGTGTGTGTGTGTGTGTGTGTGTGTGTGTGTGTGTGTGTGTGTGTGTGTGTGTGTGTGTGTGTGTGTGTGTGTGTGTGTGTGTATGTGTGTGTGTGTTTGTGTGCCCTACCAAAAGCTCTGGATTCTAAGGATCTTGGCTTAAACCATAAGACCATTTGCATGAACAGTGAGCAGATACTCAGTAATGGAAAGAAAGTCAGACACTATGACGTCCACAACCTCTATGGCTGGTCGCATACCAAGCCCACCTATGAGTAAGTAAATAAGTATTTATATTTGCCTATCTGTGTGTGTCTGACAATGTTTGTGCATCAATGCTTTTGTATTACCTAGACAAGCAGACTACATTTGGAACTAGAAATATTATCACAGTGAACTCTGAACCCAGTGAGAATGGATGTAGGTGAAGAAAAAAGATATCTTTCCAAACACATCTAGGAGGAAAATGCCGGCACAGGAGATGCATATCCGTTATATTCCAGCTATCGCAGATTACAGGCTTATCGAATGTTTCTGATGATATCCACCAAACATCATCGGCCCTTGTGATGAAATTCTCTCCTCATCACAGGGAGACCCAATTACAGAGTTAGCTATAGATGACCCTGGTGATGATTGGTACCATTGGTTCTTTTGTCTGGGTGGAACTATTTCATGGTTGAGGCTTTTAAGACTTTCAGGTTCAGTTTTGGGTAAGGGTCAGGGTTAGGCTTGTAGTTGAGATGGTCATTGTTAGGGTAAGTTGTTAGGGAATGTATTGTGTCAATGAGGGTCCTCACAAGTATAGAGGTTCAAGCATGTGGGTGTTATTTTCCTGTGTAAGATACATCCCTGAGTCTCTCCCATCTGTGCAGTGCCCTGCTGGCTGTGACAGGTAAAAGAGGCATAGTGGTGACCAGGTCCACCTACCCCTCCAGTGGAGTTTGGTCTGGACATTGGCTGGGAGACAACGCTGCTAGATGGGACCAGCTATACAAATCCATCATAGGTACACATAAATATATACTGTAAATATACCCATATAAAACAAAAAATAAAACTGCGGTTGTGAACAGTAATCTAACATCTGGGTATTTACGAAAAGGGGGTGATGTGATCAGATGATGTGCAAAAAGAGAACAAAAGAGGAATCTTTAATTTTGGCATAACTCAACATTTTCCTTTTTATTCCACAGGCATGATGGAGTTCAGTCTGTTTGGTATCCCTTATGTGAGTATAATCATCTGATCTTGGTTTTGACAAGACATAATCTTATTGATGTGACCTTGTCCTCTTTAAGTAGATTACAGCAGCATGTGTGATGTCATTTTGTTTGCTAGATTCTTTGGCCAAAGGACATTTTGAAACACAATGTGGAGTATGTCATTACAAGACTTTCCCCTATCAAACGGCCTGGCTCTAGTCAGTCAACACTCATAAAATTGTGTCATTAATTGATTAGTCTTAAACGAAATTTACTTTTTAAGACTGTTGTCCTGACTTTTCTGTCTTTTCCCCCTCTATTGCTTTGTCTTTATTTCTATCTTTACCTGTCTTCTCACATACTGCCCTTCCATTTCCTCTCATTTCTTCAGTGTGTCTCTAAAAAAAAAGATCTGACACCTCATTGATCCCTATATGGAAAATCATTTATGTATGTCCCCAGCCACAGGGTCAGATATACAACACCACACACTCCTGTAGTGTCTTTCTTGCACAAGGACACATGAGGAACACAACGCTTGCAACAAAAGCAGCGTGACTCCAGTTTCTGTGGTAGAAGGGTACTCTTTGTAGTCACACCTGCAAGCTTCTGTTTCTTCTTTCTGCCTCTGTCTCCTGGTACTCAAACACACACACATACCATGTGTGACATTTTTCATCTGTCTTCTTTCAGACCGGGGCAGACATATGTGGGTTCTTTTATACAGCTGAGTATGAGATGTGTCTTCGCTGGATGCAGCTGGGTGCCTTCTATCCATACTCACGTAACCACAATGGCAAGGGTAGCCCGGTGAGTAAATAGAAAACAGGACAAAAAAAACACTTGGTTTGCCATGACAAAGCTGAAACCACAATAGGTGAGTAAAAACACTAGTAGGGTTCAGAGTTTTGAGATTCCGGTATTTCCCGTGAATTATCATCAAAGTCTGCTTCAGTTTCCCAAGGAAAATTACCTCTTGAGATTTTTTTTTGCATGTTTTTGTATTTTATCAAATTAGATTAATAGAGAAAAATCATGGGTATAACTGGAAAGGAGCAAAATATTCCCAGGGGGTAATTTCAAAATCACAGAAATTCATTCAACCCAATTAGGCAGCACAGTCCAGTTTTTGACGTGTTCTGGTTTATAACTCCACATAAGGAACTGAATGCTTTTAAAGGGTATGAGAGCTGATAAAAAACACAGGTACTCACTCTAGTTCAAGAGATGACCAGAAATCCCTCTCTTTAGCTAGCAGTAATCAGGAGTTCAAGTTATACAAATGTACAAAAAGCTTTTAACAGCAGGCAACTCAGTTGCTTTCTCTACCTGCAGCTCTCTTAATCTGTGTCTGACATATACATACATACACACACAAGAACGCACACACACAACCCCACAAAAAGATAGACCTGTTTGGTGGTGTAGTGTCGGTGGCATTCATTCTAGCGGTGACCTTTAAGAGCATTGGAACACATCTGAGAAATCCAATAACGCCCGTCCGGAGATCGATCCCACTGGGCAAAATTTCTCTGCACTGGAGTCTGCAATACTAGACAGGACACTGTTGTATATGTGTGTGTGTGTGTGTGTGTGTGTGTGTGTGTGTGTGTGTGTGTGAGAGAGAGAGAGTTCCCATACCTATGCTTTTTAACGGCACAGAGAGTGGATATAATTGAATTCTCAAGGTGATCTGAGCACCGCTGCACACCACGTAACCTCCACTCCACGCACACACATACACCCCGCGATTCCAATCATTTAATAATGGTTTGCAAATGGGTATTTAAACATGGAGAAAATTGACAGAAAAAAGCACACACATGGCAAGTGACAGCGGCACAAAATGATAGTTCGAGAGGAGGACATAAAGTCAGGGAGACAAAAAGAGTGAAGGAGAGAGAACTAAGAGAACAGTATAGGTGTGTAAACCAAAGAAAAGAAAATAACAGGAGGATTGAGAAGAGAAAATACTGACAGGGAAATACAGATAAAAGCAGGGAAAGAGTTAATAGGCTATGAGACAGAAAGAGAAAACAACATATTGAGGGATGAAATTGGCAGATAATTAAACATGATGGTAATTTAACAAGTTAACCTTTGTGTCGTGTTCGTTTCTCCCCCCTTACTTTGGTGCTCCCGGTCAAATTTGACCGGCCTGTTTTATCTGCCCTTACATTAACACAAAAACCATTGATCGTCACCAAATTGTATTTAACTCCCTTTTAACCTGTAAACAATGTCTCAGACTACTGGTTACATGAATAACTGCAGTGAATAGACACAGAAATTGAAAGTTGTATTCCAAAATTAACATTTATTGTAGAAAAATCAAAACAGAGACCAAATTCACAGAACATCAGAACATCAACATGAACACATTGTGTGTGTGTGTGTGTGTGTGTGTGTGTGTGTGTGTGTGTGTGTGTGTGTGTGTGTGTGTGTGTGTGTGTGTGTGTGTGTGTGTGTGTGTGTGGGTGCGCGCCAGCGGAAAGGTCGTGTAGCTCTGTCATCAAATCTGATAATTCTTGAGAGGACATGAAACTGTTGCAGGGACATAGTTGACCGGAATAAAGGCCTCCCTGACCCTGCATCCCACAGACTTTTTGTAGCCTCATTGTTGGACCGATGTACTCCTGCTAGAATCAACAGACCCATGTAGGCTTGGAGGTCTACCTGGTCCAAGGCCTTCCATGTGTCCGCAAACACACGCCCCCCTTCCAGGTTTGTCATCGCCAGTATAATTTCCACAATGGACTCTGGTAAAAAAGAGTTGGAAGCTGGACTCTATGTCATCCACACGAGATGTTGCATACCGTGTTGGCCCTGGTGACATCCTAATGATATTTTCCCCTCTTGCTCTGCCTCCTCTGTCCTGGGGGGATGAATACCAGAGCAAGTTGCCATCCTTGGACTGGAATGTCACCTCAGGTGTGTCTTCCACAGGGGCCTCTTCCCCAGGTGCCTCTTCCTCAGGGGCCTCTTCCTCGCCATTTGTTGACTGTTCGGTCTCATGATGGTCTGGATCAAAATCAGGATCGTTGTCTTCTATTTCTGAAACATCCTCCTCTATTTCTGGTTCAACTCCAATCCCGTCTTCATCAGTTTGAAAAAAAAGTTCAAGAGCCTCTCTGACAGAAAAACGTCTGATCGGGCACCGACTCATTGTGTTCAGAGTAAAATAAGAGCAATGCACAAGCAAGCTATATATAGGGGATCTGTGAGAAGATATCATACGTTTTGTATCGAAAGTGTGGTTCACGTGGGGGGATGGACACATTAGCCCGGGAAAGAGCCAGGTTCCCATAACAAACACCTAATTGGTAACTTTGAAGTGTTACACGTTTAGTCTGGAAGGTGTGGTTCACGTAGGGGGACAGGCACATAAGCACGGGAAAGAGAGGACACATGGTCAGTCTGAAAGGGGTTCACGTGGGGTGGAGTGTGTGTGTGTGTGCGTGCGTGTGCGTGTATGTGCGTGCGTGTGTGTGTGTGTGTGTGTGTAGGTGTGTGTGTGTGTGTCGTGTAGGTGTGTTTCTGTGTGTGTGTGTGTGCGTGTAGGTGTGTGTGTGTGTGTGTGTGTGTGTGTGTGTGTGTGTGTGTGTGTGTGTGTGTGTGTGCGTGTAGGTGTGTTTGTGTGTGCGTGTGGTGGTGGTGGTGGATTTGCGGTTGTGTACTATCTGATGAATGAACACGATCTAGGGTCACCCATTCATTTCCTATGGCGGTCATTTTTGACCGGGAACACCACAAGTGCTACAAAGTTGACTAAACAACTCAAAATTCAATGAAAGTAGTGATCAGCAATTGTATATGTTCAAATGCCTAGTGTGGAGGATATCATAAGCCCTTGAGACAATAAAATGTAAAACACAATATTTATGATTGATTGAAATGGAAATCGGTCAGATTTGACCCGAACACGACAGGAAGGTTAAGTGGTGGTGACACAGAGTGGTGCTAAGGATCTGAGAGCTTGGACAAGGCTGAATAAACAATTTGCAGATTTTGAAACAACTGCAATCAAGCCACAAAAGGGATGTGTGACTAAGATGATGGAGCTTGGTGAGAGAAGAGAAGATACACCAAGCAGGACTGAGAGAAGGCTTTTAAAAAACGTTCCTAAAAAGAGAATCAAGGTCAGCTATTTATGTAATCTACTGTAAAAAACTATTATTTTTTCCAGTCAGCCATATAAAATCCTCAATCATCAGTCAGTTAGTGACTGTAACCTCCAGTCTGCTTAACAAGGCGTTTGACAACAAAGTATTAACACCACAAACCAGAGGGTACCCAAGGTCAGAGACAGTGGAGGGAAGAAGAGAGGAGAGGTTTTTTTTGCAGAGTCATTCTCAGAGCTCTGTCATGCCTAGTGTCTCTTTGCCCTCAGACAACTTTCAGTGTTGACCTCTGGATAATTTCACTGCACCAGCAATACACTGCAGTGTCCACAGTCATATCAGTACACTGCTGAATTAATTAAACAAGATATATTCTCCACCAAGAGTTGGTTCAGCAACGTAGTTATATTCAAGTCATGTATATTGTTATTCACGCAATATTCAAAGGGGCATATTATTCTGTGTCTAAATATATATTTTCTTTTTTCTGATGTAGAAACCCAAAGTTTTATGAGACAGGGCGAGGGAGTAGATTCCAGACAGATAAATGAAGAGAAAGACCAAGTAGAGGAGAGAAAAGATGAGAAGGGCTGACACAGCCAGATAACCTAATTTTTCCTTGAATTCGCGTGTGCACACACATGCATATCTGCCTACAATCAATGTGTGTCACAAGGCCTTTTGCCACTATAAATGTGGTCATAAATTACTGCTGGTGAAGCTATGAGATGGATACTCTGTGTGCTTCTCACTCTTCAGCCCTGCTCTCATCTCTTCATCAATCCCTCCTCTGGTTTCCCACAGATGAAGAGTCTACCTTGAGGGATCAATAGGCAGTCAGGTCATCCAACATGTGTGTGACTGCATGTTAAAAAGAATTAACCAAGTTTTTTGGGGGGGAAATTATTCCATTGGTGATCTCACCTCTAATGTAGTGACATCATCGACACCAAAAGCATCTACATTATGTGTACACACTGGACTAGCATTAATTAACAGTATCTCAAAATGAATACAACACTAATTAATCCATATTCTTTGCATAATAACAAAATCCAGGACACAAACTGGGAAAGAGACTGTTAGTGTCTTAAACCCCTAGGCTGCCAGGATGCCCCATGGTTACTCCATGAGGGTAAAGCCTTGGGTGGAGGTGGTGAAGCAGTTAATTTGAGTTCTAGAACGTTTACAAAAGCAATGATATAACTAATTGAAAAGCGTAAAACCTCAATTTTGAGAGGCTGAAACCAGATAATGATTGGTATTCCTGCTTGTTAACTGACCTAAATGATTGATTAACTATGAAAAGCATTCCAAATTAATTTTCTGTCGTTTAAACAGCTAATTAATCAACTAATTGTTTCAGCTCTCACTGATTGCTCACTAGCATTCTATTTGATGCTATGAAGTGTGACGACGTTGTTTGTCTGGAGTGGTTTAGGTTTTTTTGTTGTTTTGTCTGCTTCTAAATGGCAACCTCCATCTTTAATATGTCTCTGCAGAAAGGATGTGCCAGTTTTCTTGCTATCATGTGTAAGAAGAGCATTGCGATATGATATTTTCAGGAGCTATTTTACCAAATGTGTATTTCATCCATTACTAACTGACAGCCTGCCAGGCTAATGCAATGCTTTGGCTATATGCTGTATCTCTCCTTCTACCTCCCACTGGTCATTGCATAACTGCAATATTTGACACACATGGACATGGATGATTGGAACAAAGAGTGTTAAAGAGAGAGAGAGGAATTTCACTGAATTCTTTTGAAAAATAATCAGACCAGACCAGAGCCAGAAGCTTTAGAGAAACAAAAAGACCTGAAACCTAATACATTGTCAGAACCTGTTGGGTTTGGTGTTACGTAGCAGAACTCGACTGTGAACTGCTGGTATACAAATATAGCACTGCTTGGACTAACTGTATCTATTTTATTCTAGTTTCTAAGACCAACTCTTAGTCACGCATTCATAATATTTTGATCAGCCTCCCAGTGTTTTTCTCTCTCTCTCTCTCTCTCTCTCTCTCTCTCTCTCTCTCTCTCTCTCTCTCTCTCTCTCTCTCTCTCTCTCTCTCTCTCTCTCTCTCTCTCTCTCTCTCTCTCTCTCTCTCTCTCTCTCTCTCTCTCTCTCTCTCTCTCTCTCTCTCTCTCTCTCTCTCTCTCTCTCTCTCTCTCTCTCTCTCTCTCTCTCTCTCTCTCTCTCTCTCTCTCTGTCTCTCTCTCTCTCTCTCTCTCTCTCTCTCTCTCTCTCAGACACACAGACACATACAACTTAGTATGATAATTTTACTAACTTCCCTGTGAACACATCTTATTGTAAGGCATGAGGGTGCAAAGGAAGGTTACTGAAAAGGGAGGCAGGTATAAGAACTCCGGGGTTTTCAGATAATTGCAGTGTTGTAAGTTTCCTCTGAAAAGCAAATGATAATCTGTAAACTCCTTGGGTCATAAGATAATGGAAATGTTCTGTATTCAATCATGTGCTGGTAGGCCTGTACTTAGTAACCGGGCTACAGTTAATAATTATGATCAAATCTGACCCAGCTAAACTGCTGCTGGGGAAAAAAAGTGTCTGACATTTCATTGCTCTCTGTGATCGTTTTTATGATTGTATGATTTTTTTCTTTAGAGAAAGAAAGGAGAGACACACACACACATTCACACTAAGATACACATAACTGCTTAATACACTGACAGGAGCTTCCAAAAACAATATACTTAAACATACACACAGTTATATGCTAATGCAGGAAACACACAAACACAAACACAAACACACACACACACACACACACACACACACACACACACACACACACACACACACACACACACACACACAGACAGTATCATAGGGAAGAGCATATGGTGATGACACGCTTCAGCTAAGGATCTTCATGGTCCTCAGTGTGTGTGTGTGTGTGTGTGTGTGTGTGTGTGTGTGTGTGTGTGTGTGTGTGTGTGTGTGTGTGTGTGTGAATGCGTGTGCGTGTACTTGACCAGACTGATTATTGTCCTCACTACAGCTCCAGCAAATGAGCTAATACATTTAGATTGGCCCATATCTACAAAATGACAGTACACCCTGTCCTATTTTTCTGTCCTTGTCTCTTAAGGGGATGTTACACTTTGTTGCCAATTAAAATTAGGTAAATCTCAGTTCAGTGTGTAGAAGAATAGTTGGAGCATCATTTATCAGTGTAACTGCATGCAGCCCATCTGAGTATTTTTGGCATGCCACTAACTAGCTAATGTTGCTGTCAGTCTCTCTTCACATCTCTTCACATTTTAAAGTTATACATTTTCAGCATGTTGAAATCCAAACAAGACAGAGTAAATATAATTCATACTGTCTTGATTATATTTACTGTATATATAGCTCTGCATGTCTGTGTGTACTTCTGACTCAGAGAAAAGAACCAGGGCTTTTGAAATGTTTTGTCCAACACCAAATAGCTGTCCCTTGCTATACAGTATGCAAACATTGTACAGGTATTTTGACTTGTTGTCCTTAAGATTTGCATTCCCTAAAGCATGTTGTCAACTACAGGATCACCTGATACACTAAATGATTCAATGGTTGCTAACAAATTCAATAAAAAACAGATATTTAGATGGAATTTGTTATATTATGTCATACAATAATACATATTTAAAAAACATTTTGGAAATAACTTTTGATTGGCCTAAACCCCTCCTCTGTACAACAATTGAGTGTTACATGTCTTCTACACAGATCATCAACTGGATAGAATGCTGACTCCTTGCTTGGGACATATAGCTTTAGCCTCAGTCTTTTAGCATTATATCATGTATGTACTCATCAAGTGCGTATATAAGACGTTTGATAGAGCTGGAAATAAAAATGTCTGTCTGACATCAATTTCATCTTGTTATAAAAATACTAAGAATTTTGAGTTGCTGCAACAATAAATTGTGGTCAGTAATGTAAAGGTTTTAAAGTTGCAATTCAAACCAAAAAAAAAACTAAACACATTTGACTCAATAATTGTTAATCAATCAACACAGATTGTGATTTTCTTATTACTATTTACTTTGTTTGACTGTTTGTTATTACTTATTTTGAATTAATTTTTTGTGTCAGAGACAAGATCCTGTTGCTTGGGATTCCAAGTTCTCCGTGGTTTCCCGAGACGTCCTGAACATCCGTTACACCCTCCTGCCATACCTGTACACACTGATGTTTGAGGCTCATACGAAAGGAAGCACAGTTGTCAGACCACTCTTGCACGAGTAAGTACAGACACTTTTCTATTAATGTCATGGCTCAGCATTACATGTAATCACTTAATCATATCATTTAGTTATTACCTGCGTGTATTTTTCATTCCGATTTGCTAGAAAGTTAACCTGATTTATACTCAATTGTTTATCATTAGTATGCCGAGTGTTACATATGGTGGTTGCTGGACTAAAAATCAATTTAGGCAGAGCTTTCATTTAAATGTCACAGCACGTTTTAAGCAGAAAGTTGTTTTACTGGCCAACTTATTTTAATTTAGTTACAATATTTTGCCACCAAAACCAGCCTTATGAGCTACAGGTGAAAGTAAGGTGTAAGTAAAATGAGAGAAGCAAATCATCCTTTATTTATATTTTGCAATGTGTTTCGACAAGCTTGTTGGTGACATTTGCTCATTAGAAGACTTGACATTTTAAGAAAATTAGAAGTCCCCTCATTGCCACTGCGACTGCCATTAAAAAGCCCTTGAGCAAGGCACCTTAATTCCACTGAGACTGTATAGAGCCCAATTGTAGATGACTATGGCTGCACTTGGCAGCAACCAGATGTGAATGTGTACAACTGCATGAAAAAAATACATATTTATTCATTTTAAGAGACACTTCTAAAGACACAGATGGCATTTAAGGAGTTGGCAGGGTGAGTCTGGCAGGGTTATGTGGCTTGCATCTTCAAACCCGTGAATTCTGAATGAGCACTTGAACAGTCGCCTGGGATGAGTACACTGGAGAGAGCCTTGGTACCTTCTTTGGTCAAGCTTAATGGCATCTGTACTGATGTGCCACAGGTTTGTGAATGATAAAAATACATGGGACGTCTACAAGCAATTCCTCTGGGGACCTGCCTTACTCATCACCCCTGCCCTAGACCAGGTATACACACGTATACACACACATACACACACATACACACACGCTTCACCTGTTTTTTTAACCTTCCAGCTATTTCAGGATTAAACATCAGTCTATCCCTTCTGCTTGTATTGCTCTATGTTTTGTTTTGACTCATTCATTTGGTTAACTGACTATGTGATTGACAGGGAGCCAGACATGTGGATGGCTATGTTCCTGACGCACGCTGGTATGACTTCCACACGGTGAGTCCATGTCAGTCAACAATCATGAAATCAATTAAACTGACTGATTTCAAAGCCTCACCCATCTTCAAATAAGATGGGTAAGGGAAATGCATGTTTAAGCACACTTACTGCAACAAAAGACTAAACTACATTAAATAAGTGCAGTACTTTTTTTGACAGCGATAATCATATCTGACATTAGCGTAGTGATTAGTGTATTATGTATTATGTGGCACATGCTAGAACATTTGTTTATAGTGTAATGTGTTGTAGATGCAAAGCACTGCATCTGTGAGGTACGTCTGTCTAAAAATGATATGTATGAAAATAAATGCAAGCAGATTACGTTTGTAAAATGACTAAAATTACAACTATAACAGAAACCCTAATGACATTATTAACAATAAACATCTCTGACAACTCAACAACTGCATAAGGCATCTTGATGAAAAAAACAAACATCCAATCACTCTGTCTATAGCCAGGGGATTCCCCATCTGTTAGTCAACATTATAAAGCCAAACAACACATGATAAATAACAATTGAAATGGGGGCGTAGCATGGCAAAGAGGAGTGGTTACCTCCATTTAACTTGTCCCTTCAACACACAGCTGTTAAAGAAAGAACCAAAGACAAAGTGGGAAAAAACTAGAAGTAAGAAGTTTGCAAATAAATTCCTTTGGCGTGTTACATCAAATGTTTATGATGTAGCTTTATATATTTCACGAATGCCAATTTCCCACAAAGGAATTGCTGAATAAAATGAGTCAAGGTTGAATTTCCAATAGTATTTCTAATGTTTTAATAGCATGTAATTATCATTGCTTTCATCAGGCCAAAGATGTGGGAGTGCGTGGCCAAATGGTCAACATGCCAACACCCTTGGACCATATTAACCTTCATATCAGAGGAGGATATATCATACCCTGGCAGAAACCAGAGAACAATACATTTTACAGGTATGCATGAGAGTTTTATCACTTTTTTCACTTTTACTAGAACAGAGACTGAACAGTAGCTAATGGGCTGTGTTTTAGTAGGTGAAAGACTTTTTGTAAGCAAAAGGTGAGTTGCCATTGTTAGTGTGATTGACAAAGACAGAAATAATCACAGAGAGACAGTTAAAGGGTGATGAGTGCAGCAGCAGCAGAGATCAGGTGGGTCCCACTAGCAGGAATATTAATGTATATGTCCTCACAAACAGTTAAAAATAGACAGTGTCCCTTAGCAATCTGCTTTAGCCCTCCGTACCCTTTCTGTTTCAGTCGTAAGAATCCTTTAGGACTGATTGTTGCCCTGAGTGACAATGGAACGGCTCAAGGATCAGTCTTCTGGGACGATGGAGAAGGAATAGGTAAGTGAAAGGTCAACATGCGAGAACCCACATTAACAGAGAATAGCATGTAATTTGATGTTTTAATATGTGTATTTATGGAAAGATTATTTTCTTTTCTGGCTTTTGTGAAGATCATTTCTTGGTATAATGTCTTAAATCCCAATTGTAAGAAATTCAAACATCAAGCAAAATAGGTGTTTGTTTGTTTGTTCCGTGCAAATAATTGCACTGTGAAACAACACACAGCTTCCAAACAGTGATGACTCACCTTTGAGGAATAAAAGACCTGGATTTGTGGAATCCTGTCAATTTATTTCTGATGTCAGGAGTTGGCTTGGATACAACACATTATAAATTGCTGAAAGCTCAAATTAAAGGATACTATCACAATTTTTCAAGTTTGTCTTAAAACAACTGTCAAGTGCGCATATTAACAATGAAAGGAATTTTTCTTGCTGTTATCATTCATCCTGCTAATACTGGCCATTAAAATATCATCTTCTAATGCACTTAAAATGTAAGTGATGGGGAACAAAACTTACTGCCCTCTTTTCATGCAAAAATGTATTTAGAAGTTTATCTGAAGAGCAAGTTAGTCAAATCAACTTGAGATTTTTCAACATTACAGTCTTTCAAGTGTAAAGTTCCCTCTCTGTGTTTCCCCTAGCAGTGTTTACCTGTTGAGCTGCAGTAAAAGAATAGTCACAAAATAATGATTTTTGGCCTTAAAAAGAGTGTAACATTTAAAGATATCTACTTAATTTGGATAAATGAAGCATTGTGTAGCTTCAGATACACTTTACACAGCAGGAGGACTGTGGATTTTCTCCCCCATCTATTGTATTGTAAGGGCGCACTCACACTAGGCAATCGTACCGTGCCCAAGCACGTTTGCCGCCTAAAGTGTGAGTGCAAGTGTACCGTGCTTGAGTACGGTACACTTCCCTGGCCCGGTATGGTTGGAAGAGGTGTGCTTGAGCCCGGTACACTTGGTCACACATGCGCACTAGGGATTCATATTTTCCCCGAAAATAAGACATTTTAAATCCCGGGAAAAGAAGCCAATTTTCCCAGGAATCCCGGGAAATCAACGATTTTTAAAAGGCAACATTAGCTGAGCCCTGGTCATTTCAAGCAACACTAAATGCAACAAGGAGACATTATGCATATATGGGCTCCCAATCTGACCATTTTTTGTGTATTATTTTATCATTATTAAGGCAAAATAACTCAATTTATGTCCATCGACATGATAATGAATAGGCTTAATATTAGTTTTCATCCAGCGCGCTGCGTGGACTTCATTACATCTGCTGCACGGCTGCTACCACAATTATGAAATGCTAAGATTATTGTATGTGACTCTGTGACCCTCATAAAAGTAATATTTTACAAATCTTATATAAACTAACGAAATTCATTAAAGAAAGTCATTTGGCCACTTCTAAGTCATTCACTTAAACTAAGTCTATTCCTGCGAGCGTGAATGATCACTCGAAGTGATCAAACTTTCTTACTTTTACTGGCGTAAAGAGTTGAATCAGTACGTCTGCTTTTACTAGAGTCTTTTTTACACAAGTATCTAGTACTGCATACTACACAGGCATGACTCAAAAGAACAAGCTTGCACTTTTTAATCATAGTGCGTTGTGTTAATTCGGTTGTGTTTTACCAGCGCACAGCACGTGAACACACACCTGTGCATGTTTTATGAGAGTAAACTGTCCATATGTTTTTGTGCAACGTATGTGTCGGAGGCAACTGTGCTTGAGTACACTTGGGCTTTGAGGTAATGTGAGTGCAGGCCAGCGGGGGACAGGGGAGGGGGGGCATTCATGCTTCAGCACGGTACGGAACAACTGGCCCTACTGTGCATGCATTTGGGTGGGATCTTTCAATGGTCAGTATTAACAGGAGGACTGATAACGGCATGCAAAACCTGTTTCAATGTTCATATTGCCACCTGGGTATTGTTATGGGATTTGAAAAACTGAAACAATCCTTTACAAAAAAATGTTGTCACCTCAGTGAGAAAACCTCTTTGAAAGCAGATCATGTCCGTCCCACTGCTGAAGTTCATCCATAAAATTCATCTCTTTTTTAAGTTTTGATTAAATAAATACAAAATCAAGACTTTAGAGCAGTTTTGAAGATCCATATGAATGTGTATGTCATAAATCAATGTATGAACACATGAGGTTATTTTTACTGCCTAAGAATTTATTGGGTGATTTTATCATATTTTATCATATAGTCTACAACAATGAAGTCTCTCTCCACTTCCTCGCTATTCCACAAACACATACACACACAGACACACACACACACACACACAGACACACTCACTGATATACAAACAGAATTTGTGCTTCTGTGAGAAGATGCACTCCTCTGTGAAAAGGCATGTTTGTGCTGGGACAAAGAAGAGAGGGAGGGATAGAGAGACAACGAGGGATGACAGAGAAGGGGAGTGACAGAAACTATTACAGTAATTCCCTGTGTCACTGCCTAGAAATATGCTCTCCATCACTCCTCTTTTATCTGCTCTCTGACTCCTCTCTTCTGCATTTCCCTGTCTGTCTGCCGGTCTATGTCTTTTTGTTTGCCTTGCTTCTCGCTGTAGCACCTGCTTACCTGTATTATCAAAATGTTTGCTTTTTGGATGTTTGAGTTTCCTTTAGAGTGTTAGCTAGTCACTCTGCTGTCAGTCAGGCTGAATCAATGGTGTCAGTCACTCATATATCAGCTATACCCTCACATACTCATCTAATGCTATCTTTCACACAATTAGGCAGCGTAGCTAGTCCATTGTTTACTTTACTCACTGTATTATCCTAATTCTATAAGTTGCTGATACCAGTAATGACTTGAGTTCATTCTGAACTGTATGACAAGTCAACATGTGTTTGAGTTTTTATAATTACTCACTACTGTAGTTATTGAGTCACCCATGCACTCAGCTAGTTGTTTATACATTCATGGAGCAGCTTAATGTTTCATTCGCTCAGTTTGTTCAACCAATCACCATCTGATTTACTCATTCATCTAACACATCTCCATTTGATGAATATGAACTCTGTGGTCGGTATGAATAGTCATGTGTTCATAGTCATGTGTTCACTTCACCATCATTTAATCAGGTATCACCTTTCTTCTCTGTCCCTCCATTGTATCCGTCTCTCACTGTGTGTGATTCACTCTAATTTCTCTCCTCAGACACGGTTCAGAAGGGAAACTATATGCTGGCCTCCTTTGAAGCACAATCGGTGAGTTCAAGAGTCAACTACATGCCAAATTTCTCTGTTTTTTTAAGCCCATGGTTTACCATACAACAGAAACAGAGCTGTGGTAGGCGGATGTCAGAGGCTAACTGCTGGAAACCATTAGCAAAGAATTTGTGTCTAACTCTGAGGATGTGATGTGAATTTCACTTTCACCTTTGCCTGAGACAGTTTCCCCTTTAAAAAACTCTTCTTCTCTTTTGATGCCTGCATCAAAGTAATGAAATACAAACTCCATTGTTGACTGACCTGAAAAAACAGTGTTAGTATAACCATCTAAAAGTGGATTAATTTTCATTAACCTTTATAACAATTCATTAAATCTATGAACATTTTACTTCACTTTATTACAACTACATTAGTGCTTCAGTAGAGAGGATTTACAGAGACATTGAAGAAGCTTATTTTATTTCAATACTCCAATTTTATTGTCTTTTTTTTCTCATTACCTTTGATTGAGTATGTAGCTCTCCTGTGCATGTCATGGAGACATTATAATAATTATGTTATCTTTACAATTTTAGGAATGGAGAATAAGAAAACAGCGCAGTGTAGGACAGATGCTAGCAGAGAAGGGTTTTATGCTGACTTTTATCACTATCAGCACTAGCTTTGTATTTTCGTGGCTCGAAAAACAAACATGTCTGCACAGAGCTGGTTAGAGTGGAGCAGCTGTGGTTGTATTTATGCAGATCACAATGTGTCTGTGGCACTTGTTTTGGCACAAAATTGCACCTACGTTCCTGTTCAGGCAACCTCTTATCACAAACACAAGCACAAAAAGCTTTTTTTTTCTCTTTTTGTGGCTTTAGTCTGCAAAACACAAACTCTGATTCTAAAATGACAAAAACCCTTTCATATCTGTCTTGCCTTTTTCAATAAGAACAGATTTAGGTATGTTACAGCTTAATTAGGGCAGACTGGTTAGATCAACAGTGATTTCTACCTATAATGTACTCCACGGGTGCTTGATGAAGCTTAGCCAATATAAGTTTGTTCCCTTTGAGCAGTAAATACTGTACATGTAGCCTTAAGGCCACATTAAGAATTCTATGCTCTCCACCTACAGTCTCAGATTTAATAATACCCTGTGGGTCAAACACCTTATTGTAGATAGCCTCATTAACTAATTAGGTATTTCAAATTTGCACAGGGACCCGAAAAAATAGGTACACTTCTATGCATGAAAGGGGTTTATATCATTTGGAGCGGTCTGCAGAGTAAAGCCACAAAAATTGTTCTGTGTGCATGCATTTGTAAAAAGAGGTGGTCTGAACAGCAGAAATGAGGGTGCAATTTTATGCCAAAATGGGTCCCAAAATTGCACTGTGCAACCAATACAAACTCTGTTGCAACACCCCACTGACCTTGACACATTCATGTTCATGTGGCACCATGACAAGTAGCAATCAGTTAAAAAGTAGATATAAAAAGGAAAACAAATATGAAATTGCCTGTGTTAGTGCCTGTGTTTGCACCTCTTATGCCTTTGTGCATGCGCAAATCAGAAACCTGATAGATTGTGTTGTATGTTCAGTGAGAAACGAGTGTTTCTCAGGCCACAGTTTGATCACATTTTGAGTCAGACATGACAGCAACTCCCTAATCACTGGGACTAATGGGACTAGCTGAGCCCCATCCGCTTTTAAGCCAGATGAAGTCACACAATCACATACAAACACACATTAATGACCACACTTTTGATCACACACATTCACACACTCACACGCATATGCACAGATGTACAGTATACACGTACACATACACACAGGTACCATAGCCAAACATCTGTGGCTGTCCTCTGCCTACCATCAGGCTCATTCCAAAGCAATTTCACACAGCGATAAAACAGGCACACTGTCTGACAGCCAAAGTGGGGGTCTATTTGTGTGTGTGTGTGTGTGTGTGTGTGTGTGTGTGTGCGTGCGTGCGTGCGTGCGTGCGTGCGTGCGTGCGTGCGTGCGTGTGTGTGTGTGTGCATGAACAGGCAGCTGTGAAAAGATGAGGATAAGTTGGGCAATGAGGCCGGGGCTGCCTTGCAGATTAGCAGATCGTATGCCATTTTGGATGGCTATCTGAATGTAGATGTGTGTGTGTGTGTGTGTGTGTGTGTGTGTGTGTGTGTGTGTGTGTGTGTGTGTGTGTGTGTGCATGCTGCCTATTGCACTCTATGCTAGATGTTTAGGATGAGAGCATTTTTGAGAAAGTGTTTGTCCATCCTCAGTTTTTTGTGAGGCTGGCAGACCTGCCTGTCACACAAATAAAAAGCTCTCTACATAACTGTTAAAACCCTTTTTTTTGTATTTCATTCATCAGTTTCTAACAACCTTCTTTTCTCCCTTGCATCCGCCTGTGTCCAACTCTTTCTCTTGCAGAGCACCTTGAACAGTCGGGTTGAACACAATAGCCTGGCTGCTGCTGACCGGTTGACCCTGGGTGTGGTTAAGGTTTGGGGTGTTGGCGGTGGAACTATCACAGTGGTACACCTAACAGACGCGGCTGGAACAGTGCATCTTCTGACCCCGCAGCACAACCTTGACACTCAGGTCAGAGAAGTTTTGGGATGTATAATTACAATAGTGATTTTAGCTCACCTTTTAGTTACTATAGTAGAATAGCCGTAATGTAGCGATCCAAATGTCTGTATGTATTTCATTACACACACTTTACATACACATGAGTTTGTTGTTGTTTTGTTGTGCCACCCTCTTCCTTATTTGCAAATAGGCATAATCCAGGGTAATCTCATCCAGTTTTGTTGTTCCATCAGATACAGGGAATGGTCTCTGAATACAAAAGCTCTTAACATAAATGCAGTGCCACTTTCTGGCAAATGAGGGTTGGTTTTATACACATTAGCCCATTTTGAACAGAGATCCCACAGTATTAAAATAAAGAAGATCCCTAATTATGCCGGCTTTTCTTTTTTACAATGAACCAAACAAAGTGATTTTAGAATGCATGCTGGCATTCTGAAATAAGAGGTGTGACGTGTAACACCACTGCGTTAGCGTCTAATGTTGACTGTCTCGCCATGCTGGTTCTCCCTTTTACACTGACATCAATTTGGCAATGTGACTACCGCTGCTGACTTATTGGCAGAACAACAGTGCCCCCCATTCTGTGTTCCTACGATTTATACAGAACGGTGAGGCAGAATAATACTACAACATTCCCTGCTTTAACAGGCTGTATAAAAGGGGCTATATAGAAACACATTATGCAGATAGAAACTGACTGATAGTATTTAAGATTGTCTTTTCTTTTTACTAATGTATTTATTGTATTTAATTTTCCATTAAACAAACTGACAAACTAACAGAAAAACACTGTGAGAAAAGTGATAAACATTCTTCCAGGTCCCTATTCACAGTGAACTGCTTAAATCAACTGCAGACTTCATTTGATAAAAAAAAATAAAAAAAAGTTTGAATACTGCTAAGGCATCTGCCAGCAAAGATGATGACAGAAAAAAACTAACAGCTCTGTATAATCATGTAAATATCAGTATACATATAGAGTTGAGAACCTCATCAGAAATCAGCTAAATTTCTGCTCTAATACCTTCAAAATACACCTATTAATCAATGCCTAACAAGAAGACAATCAGAATTAGGCATTTAATAGTGCACGTTGTGCATTTAATAGCGTAGCTCAGTGAGCCTCTGTCATCATTACATGCACACGCCCCAGCTTTCACGCTGATTGAACATTTCCCTGCCAGTCAAAAACTGTCACTACAACAGAAAATGTCAGGTTCACAACTCAACCCCTGCTGTGAAGCACTTTGTCATCTAATAGCTGTAATCAACTTTGCATTCCCCTGACACTGTCTTTCTTGTAATGAACATAGAGCTAAAGACTTGACTCAGGACAGCAATTTTAAAGCTTCTCTCATGTAAAATGACTGTCATTTACTCTTGCTCTTTCCATCATCTGCTCCAATGGAAAGATATGTAATAGAAAATCATGAGAAACTGACACACGAAGCCAAGCCATAAGCCCTGTTAGAGTGTTGTTTGTGCAAATACTGTAGCATACTACCTTCATTTTAAGTAGCCACGGTGAAGATCGGGCACTGTCAGTTCTTTACATCAAAGAAATGTACTTCATTGTTTGAGTGTGAATCTCCTCTGTAGTGGTTCAGAGGGTCAAGGTGAACCACAAGGTTAGGCTGGAGCTAGAAGGAATTCAGTGTTTTATTCAGGAACCCTTCAGTAAAGTGGATGTTTACCAAAACAGGGCAGGAGAAGGTAATTCATCTGATGGACAGTCCCTGTAATCATAAGGTCAGGTTGCAGACAGAGTAGAAAAAAGTTCTGAATGTAAAAATACAAGTAAGGGCACAGAAAAAAGAGGTGAGGTCATTCAGAGAAAAGTTGGAAAAGTGAAGAATATTTATAATGCTCAGAGGGCGGGTGGAGATAACACATTTCTCAAAGTGTAGGACTACTTTTCAGGGAAACTTATACATGTTTGAGGAAGAGGATGGGTGATATGGAGGACGATGCAGAAGAAAAAGGAAAGACAAGGCTAAGTTTAAGAGGATAGCATGTGTACCTTCTCATTTGGCTTGTGATAAAATGTTCCTGTCTAGGTTGTGTACTGGATCCAGTGCACTTATCAGAACCATGAAAATGATAGCTGAGGCAGCTCCATAAATAACCATGGTTGAAAAGCCCGGAAGCCTTCGATTTATACTGTTCTCGGAGAAGACAGACAGGCGGAAGTAAGAAGAGAGGACAAGAATTGCAGATGAAGAAAGTCAGAATGACGGAGGGGATTTTAAGAGAGAGGGTGTGTGTGTGTGTGTGTGTGTGTGTGTGTGTGTGTGTGTGTGTGTGTGTGTGTGTGTGTGTGTGTGTGTGTGTGTGTGTGTGTGTGTGCGTGTGTGTGTGTGTGTATGTTGGGGATGCAAGGATGGGTAGAGAATATTGAAGAGACAAAAAGACAGTCCATCTTTGGGAAGGAGGAAAGGAAGGACATAGTGCGGTAGAGAGAGAGAGAAAGAAAGAGAGAGAGATAGAGATTGAGAGAGAGAATGGATCACTGCAAGTAGATGGAGAGAGGAAAAGACAGGTGAAAGAGAAACAAGAAGAATGAAAGATGAGCCAAGGGTAGGAAGAAGGATAAGGAAGGAAGGAGAGAAGGGGAATGAGGATGACACAGTATGCGCATGGTAATAAGTGGTTTTTCAGCTCGAGACAATCCATCCATCTCGCTAAGTATTGTCTGATAGGGTAACAACTTGAAAGAAGCAGTAAGCAGCTGGTGCTGTGTCATTTAAATACAGTGAGGTGGGAGGACTATGTTTGTGTTATACGAAACAAGATGTTATATTCTGAATCTACATAGGCTTGATCGTGCTGGCATTTACAATATGTCATCGTTGGACTGTACTGGGACCCCGTGATGTTTTATATTACATAGATAACATGGGATTATCTTGTGTAGGCTCATGGGGGGCTGGAGTAGATTCTAGTGTTTATTCAAAACCTCACACAATTTAGAGTCACCAATTCCCTCATTCATTTTTTTTATATATAGAGTGTATTAAGCCTGTTTTTAACATACATACACACATACATATTAAGTAGTCCCCTCTCTCTCTTCTTGTGTCTACAGGAGCTGATTATTGATGCTACTGCTAAGTCTGTTCGTGTGGATCAGCAATTTAGCCTAAAATGGACGACCACCATCTGAGTACAGTTTTGTCTTCTGAATATCTAAACGCCTTGATGATGTGCTTACCTATAAATGCTGAATTTTTTTGGATCTCACAACCCAGTTGAGAGTGTTTAGTTTACTTAACCATTACACTTGGTACATTTGAGTACAGATATAAATAAATAAACTGCTATTTTCAAAAATTACTATAATTAACTTTGGAATGTAACTGTTTTTATGTATAAATTGTGTTTAAATGCATTCAGTACAGGGTAATAAATAAAGTGCTTGATACTGACACTACAATGTGGGTCTTTATTTTTTATGTTTAAATCTGTTTTCAAATGATGTCTGTTCTCTTTAGTGGTGAACAGGTTGAAATATTGTTTCAAATTTGAGTTATTGTTACAAATTGTATAGCAAAGGAAAGAAATTCTAACATCATTTGAATCCAAAACACATTACCTGCAGAGTTAGTAATTTTATGAAATTGTTTTGGCCCTTATTTCACCACATAGAAGCACCAGTAAGCAACTGACAGCTGTGCAAAATGAGCGAACAAGTGGTTTTTTTTAATAAAAGAACATAAACAGCCAGAACTAATGACCAGTGCACGGAAATGCATGCAGTATCTGAAGAAGCCTGCTTTTGATAATTGGAAATGCTCTGATTTAAGAGATGCCTGATGCTGTGTTTGATACCATGCAGCACAGCAGTCACAACAGAGTAGCAATAGTGAAAGTGGAATTATTAAAGTCCAACTGAAAATCCTTATTTTGTCTCTGTAAATCACTCATCCTGTGTTCAGTTTTGATAAGAAATCAGAAACCAATGTTCTATTCATGTTGCCATTGTTGCATGCTGGTTCACCCTAGTTTGGAATTAATTTGATTAAATACTATTCTATTATCTGCTTAAATAGTTAGAGTCTTTACTTTGATACACAAAATGAAATCTTTTTTGCCTTCATTTATAAAGCAACTGGCAGAGAGGCCGGCAGGTCCCCGGCCAGGTATGAACCAGGGACGCTGCAATTACTTAGCATGCGCTCTAACCACTCGACCACCAGGGCGCCCAGAGAAAACAAATCTTGAATACAGCAATAATGTGACGTTCGATCATAGGTTGTCATAGGTAATCATATAGTCACACTGAGCCTGATAGCATTCTGCTACGCAACACAAGAGCCACAAAGCCTTAGCTTGTTTGAGGAGCCATCGAAAGCATCAGTTGGCAGGCTAGATAGCTAATTAGCTGCTCAGTGCAGGACACTGAACATGGTCTATTTAAAACTTTTAACTAAACTATAATCAACCCAATTTGTTATAGGATTATTGGCGATAATTGTCTCCTCCTGTCCCCTCCACCCCAGACTCAAAGCCCATGCAGGTTTTTAGGTCTAGTGGAATCTATCTCAGTTGATCCAGTTTGTTTGGTTGAATTCATAGCCGCAGCAAGCTGTGTTTGTGTTTGTTGTTGAAATGTTTCATATCTGGCAACCTGGGGGGTTCAAATGGGAATCAACCTGATCTCATAGAAATACATGAAATGACCTCTTCAAACCACAGTACGTGTTGGTGGCAAACAGGCCAAAACAAAAACAGACATTTGGAATGGAAATGTTAATAGAGAAAAATACTGGCTGTAGTGTTATAGTCCGAGAAGCCAGTGTTTCAATTTAGCATTTTTTCTTAATCTCTGATAACACATCATGGTCGTTGTATGAGTTAGTACAGTAAATATATTACATATTGGTCCTTTAAACAAGATCAGTGTGCTGCCAATTAAGATCTGAATTCAGAGGACAGTATATGTTGTGTATGATTGTTATGATTTTTATGTGTTGTGTATGACTGTGAAAAGCTTACTGTATGTTTAATCTGTCAGCATCTTAAACTGAGCTGTGTAAGGCAAGGCAAGGCAAGGCAGTTTTATTTATATAGTGCATTTCATATGAGAGAAATAAGGTACTAGAATAGAGCATTAAATATAAGGTTGCAGCATAAAATAATGATTTGCTTTAAAATCATTAAAAGGACATAGAGTGCAAATGAAAGATTACAATTTAAAGTGCTTTGAAAGAGCTCAATCATAAGCACAGGAGAAGAGAAGTTTTTTTAACCTGGATTTAAAAATATTCACAGTTGGGGCTGATTTCAGTTCTGCTGGTAGTTTGTTCCAGTTGTGTGCAGCATAACAGCTAAAAGCCGCTAAGGACACAAAATGCATTTCAGTGTAAGCTGATAATAAAATCAATACAAACCAATTAAGGGTATAGTATCATATCATAAAGTGTGGTTATTGCTTTTCAAAAATCATTAACAGTGTCTGTCTATGATTTATTATGACTAGCTACAGTAATTAGTTTACTTTGTCTCTATTCTGTATGGTGTAACATTGGTATTCTGTCAACTAATGTCACAACACATCCTCATTATTAAACGACAGTATAGGTCTAAAAATTTAGCCGGCAGAAAACAACTTATAATTATGTTTACACCATCTAGAGGCTGTAGTGATGCACTACAGAGCAACCCGTAGAATTATAATATGCTGCTTTTCAAAACCATTAAACATCACTGTTAAGAAGTAATGACATTTCATAGCGTGACAATGCTGTAGTTAAGGTCAGGTTATATTTTGGCATAAAAACCACATGGTTAGGGTTAGGGAAAATGTGTGGTTTGGCTTCAAATGATAGCTTAGTTACACAAGTTACACAATCTTCATCGTCATGTTAATTCCTTAACGTTACATTTTGTTATTTATGTCATGTGGAAACATGACACTCACAGTTGGGAAAGAGAAATGAACAATGGTCTCCTGCAGCAAAGTCCACTTTTTGCCATTTCATTATCTAACCATCCACCCAACCTGTCTCATACCAATCATCTCATTATCTTATATTGATGTCATTTGAACTGCGTCGCTTCTCCAGGTCATTATTAGTATGGGCAGTAGATGGTGTAAACATTACTATAGGTCATTCCTGGCCTTAATTTTAGACCTATACTTTTATATTCTCTTGTGAGAACAGGCTGAATATCAGTCAGACAAGAAGCACACTGACATTGTTTTTGACTGCAGCGATTACTGATTAAATGTGATTTCATTTGGACTTAAATATATCTCAAAAATTTAGGTGCATCGAGTTCCACCGCCATTTATCAGTGTGTTTTCTGCTCCTGTGTTCTTCCACAGTTGCACTTATGCATGCATCTCTACATTTATGAGCATGTGTGGGGGTGTGCCAGGAACTAGACCCTTATTATAGCTCTCACCTACTTCAGCTTTGTCTCGTCCCATTACTTCCCCATATTATGATACAGTCATCCATTATTCAGCCTGCAGTAAACGTAATGATATCAATTTAGCAATGAACACCTTCAATTGATTTCGACTCCGATTGCCACTCCATGGAAAGGAATGTATCGGGAGGGGTTATCGCTAAATGGTGGATGCAGTCTCTGCAAATATGTCCAAAACGTTTAGTTTTGTGATTACTCATTCGAGTCCTTGTCCTCAGGTAATATGTGATTTTGAAGAGAAAACTTCTTTGTTTTGATTTTGAAAAACAAAGCCAGACACCCATGAGTGCCAGCAGGACAAACTGAGCTGGTGATTCTTCCTGTATTCACACTGAAGTCATAAGGTTGCTCCTGGAAAGAAACTGAAGGGAAGAAGAGGGAATTCTGAAACAATCAGGGCTTTTATTTGTGCTTCCACTTGCCTACACCAGTTGTTCCTGGGTTTGATTGATATAAAAATAATATTGTACACCTAATTTAGACGTTATTAATGCACCCTGACATTATCCCTGACATTATCATCATCAGAATTAGCTGTTGTGAATAAGTGTTTTTACATATTTATCTACCTTACCCTTAAATCAACCTTTCTTCCTTGGAAAAAAAAATGAGTATTTCACATATTTTAATGCTTAAATAAGGCATCCACAGTCCAAACCAATATATCTTCTTACAAGTATGATTTTGACAGTTTCTACCATGTGATATAAAAAAGGTTCAGTATCCAACACTCTCCACAAAAAGTCTCACTTATATCTCAGTCGATAGGTCATAGGTCAGCATGGTTTTATCTGACTCTTACAGAGAACCCATCTTACCAAACAACGTGCTTTTAAATGACTTGCAGTAACAATGTGTCTTTGTTACAGGGTGACTGACAGATACAAGTGTGTCACATGAAGGGGGGAACAAAAACATAAAACAACACAAGAGAGCAGAAAAACACTTTGACGAAAACTGTCAGGCGTGACTGGTGTGTCAGTGCATGTACATGTCTACTTTTGTCTACTGGTTTGTGTTTACATCTAGCTGTACATGTATCTGAATGAGACATTTGAAAAGGCCATAAAGTGGTCACAAATATTGACAGATATGATGAAGGCATGCAATGGGTTATTTGTGGGTTATTGATGATTATTGTTTATGAGCATATCTACAGTATTTTGTAACACTCATATAGTAACTACATCTATTTGTGCAAGCTGCTACCTGCTGAAATTCTTCAATCCATTTATCTTATTATCTACTTCAAAATATGAGTCATTGGAGAAAAAGGTATTTTCTAAATTATAAATCACTATCAGATCAAATATAAATCAAGATTCTGTTACAACATGGCCTATTTCTTGCCTCAAATGTTTTCAGACACATATTTTATTACTGTTTAGCTGTGATATGAAATAATTTGTAATCTGGCTACCATGTTGACAACAGACAAGCCAAAACCAAGCACCACCCAACCCAGCCAGAGCCCACCGCAGGGGTTGCAATTCAAAGTGCCCCTCTTTAGACAGCTAGGGGTGGAAGAACAGCCACAGGCAAAATGCAAAATGAAACAAAAATAAATGAATAAATCCTTTACATACTTGTTGACTTATTTTGTATTGTGCATCTCTTGGCTGATACATCTGTCATTATATTATTTATTTTATTCTTATTTGACATGTGCCCTTAAAGCAAAACAAGATTTTTTTTCCCCCCTCTGCTTTCTCTGAATCTAGATGAAATGTCACTTTGTTTAAAGAAGGTCCGGATCCAGATGAAAGTCTCGAAAGTTGACACCTGCATCAATTTTTATTTCCACTTTTTTCACTTCACAACTTGATTTTGAGATCGTTATGTCACGTTTAGATGATAGTATGATGGATAAATGATTGACGTTAAAGCCCCCCAAACATGGTATTTCTCTAACATATTAAATATTTCTGACTCAACAATCAGAATTACAGTTTGGAAAACCACATCTGTATGCATGATTTATTAAGATTTTAACAGAACACTAGGTGTGATTTGATACAATTGACAGTAGTTTGTCAAAAATGGCCTTTTGATTACATTTAGTTTTTATGCTGATTGGTACTCAGAAGTACATGACATCATTTTTTTTGCCAATTGAGTCTCAACCACTTCAAACCAGTGAGAAAAGCTCAAACTAAAAAGCACAAACAGAAATCATGTGAAATTAATTTATATTCACACAGCCCCTCCTAGCTCATAGTAAGTAGCCAAATAAGAAAATATATTTTCTGTGTCTTTAACAACCCAACACTGCAGTATGATTGAACATATACATTCAGAGCAAGAAAGTTTAACTAAGGGTAAATGTGCACCAGACATAGTTGATGAAAAACATGACTGTGAACCATCTGAGGGCACCTTTTCAAGACAAAAGGCAGACATGAAGGTGTAACAGTGGCACAGATGACAACTGCTTTTCACTCAGATCAACATCAGAAGGCAAGAGCACAAATCTGCAGAGAGAGCTTGACAGACATTTTATTTCAGAGGGAATGACTATAATTAATAAATGCCATTAAAACGCATCTGTCGACACACTTGTACTACCCCTTCAGGTGGCACAGTAATCATAATTGCTACAATCACCATTATCATCATGATCATCATTGTCATTACTCTTAAAATGTCTCATTCGAGACCAAAAACATAACTTCCCCCGGATGACTCACGCGACACAAGCAAGGAAAAATAATCATAATTTTTTATAGTCATGCAGTTTAAATGGGAATTATCTTACTAAAAGTTGTACACACACACACACACACACACACACACACACACACACACACACACACACACACACACACACACACACACACACACACACACACACACACACACACACACACACACACACACACAAAAGATTTCTGCTGTAGTTAAAACATAATTTGATATGAAACTGAATCATTTCTGTAATATTACATAGTGTAAACTCATACATCATAGTTTATGTGACTTGACTTTGTTCTATCTAGTTTTGCTAACTGACTTGAAAGAAGCAAGTTATTCAAGATTTGAAATATTACTGTTTTATTGTTGTTGATTTTGTTTTATTTTGTTTTTTTCAAATCCAAGTAGTGGCAACACTGATATTGTTCAGCTTGTAACTCTGGCTGGTGAGTGAACAAGAGATCAACAGTTTTTGTTTACTTTGAAACTACTTAGCAGCAAATTATGCAAAAAGCTAAGTGTAGACTTAGGTGGAGTCAAACTAAAAAATCTGATATTTTTTAACTTAGTTCTTGCTACAAATGAGGGTGAAACTGCAAGGCCAGTTATGAGTCAGTGCAAATTGAGATTTGTTATTTTTTTTAATGTTTTTTGCTGGATAGTGCATTGAAGGGGAAAAAAAAGACTTATTTCTGGCAGACGGCAGATTGCGGATTAAGCACCAAAGGATGGCCACACGCACACATCTTCACAAATCACATCAAATAGCACAACAGCACACCCACACACTAACACACTCACACAAACATTCCTTACAAATCAAATCACAAGCAGGGCATGCACGGAGGAAGAGTGATTTGCCAATTGGCCTGAGTATCCACGCAGAAAAGGATTTAAATATCACTGGAAATGGGGGCAGTGTGATTGCATCATTTCCGGTTCAGCAGAGCTAGTAAAATGCCTCTGGTGGTCAAGTAATTCAATATCCCAGATTATACACATTATGCCACCAATCACCCTGCAAACGTTATCACCAGCAAATTTAAGATTCGAATCAACTCAACCAAGTAGTGTTTTTGAGGGTATTACATTCTGCACTTGAACATTTAGAGGGTACCCACATACTGTAGCTAGTTAATTAAAAATAAAAATATATAAGAGGGTCAAACTTAAAGAGAAAAAAAAGAAGACCAATAAACAAATGAATATCCCCTGCTCATTACTGTATGTACACAGGCAGACACAGAGGGCGGTGGAATCTCTGTTTTTTTTATGTTTTTGTTTTTGTTTTTTTTACCCCACTTACATCACCACAGTGGAAACAAGGGGACTGAAGCATCGACGTCTAGATTCACTGTAGATTACAATCACCCTCAGAAATGACACATACATGATTCATACATACACTTCACACACTCATGTGGGCCCAGGCTAATGAATCTTTGTGGGAAATAAATGTTGCATTTTCAGCTGAAGAGTGTAGCACAGGCTGACAGTTATGATGAATGGTAGTAATTGCAAAGCTAAAACGGGAAAGTGTTTTATTTAGTTTGTATTTCCATTTCCGTGACAACACACTTTGCGCCTGACTGACATTTATAATTGACACTCTGCGGTTCAGTTTACAAGACAATGTATGGACACTTATGCCTGTAAATAATCAAAATGCATTAATAGCATAATTACAGGCTTCATGTGTGTACACTAACTCTATTATATACAAGAGATTAGAAGGGGAATCTCAACAATATGTAAGAAAGTCAGTTTGATTTGCATTTCCAGTGTCAGAACATCAGTGTTAATTAAATCAATAGATGTTTCAATAATAGATAAATAAATAGCAACATGTTGTAAACATATTGTCACGGTTGGTCATATTCATCGGAATAGAAGACATCTTTTTTTCCAGTGGTAAAATTGCTGAAATGAAAAATATGTGCATATTCATCAATTCTGGATTCTTTGATTTAGGGAGAAGGATGTAATGATTTAATGAGATAATTGTACTTTGTTGTGAAAAAAAATCAGACATCAGACATTTTTTTATTCCACGCAGAATTTTGTATATCTAACAATGTCTGGACTGGAGGGAATTAACAGTATGACTGTAAAATTGTCACTATGTTGGTTAATATACTGTAATGAAAATAAAATTAAGAGCTAATTAAGATATGGGTTAATTATATTTTATATAATTTATGATAAAATTGTAAAAGCAAGACCATGGGAGGGGTGCCAGTTGGAAGGCTTTTGAGTTTCCTTTTATTTTTGGAAGCTTTTTCTTCATTAACACCCACACTGTATATGGATATTGATAAGAGAACATTTCATTGTGTCATGTACTGTGAACACTAAACAACATTTCTTTAAAAATAGAAGAAGAAGTAAATACAGGATGTCTTGCACGTAGCCGATAATAGCAAACTTTAGGGTTCCTCAGAAGCACAGATTACCATCACAGAACAATACAGGCGATGATGACAAATCGAGAGTGATCACTGAGAGTGGATAGGGGAAAATGAGAAATGAGAGAAGAAAGCGGGAAGGGGAAGATGTGAGATGGGGAGCTATGACATGCTGAGGGAGCGGGTCAGAGAGAATAAAAGATGGTGGATGAGAGTCAGGAATATAGTGAGTTAGGAGGGATGGATGGAGGGAAACAGAGAGGAGGGGAGCATCCTCTTGGTAGAATAGTTCTGATTGAGGTCAGTTTTCCCACCAGATGAGACTCCACTTTAATCACCCTCTGTCGGTCTCATCACCATGGTGGAGCTGGCCTCATCAGGGAGAGAGGAGAGACAGCGTGAGAGACAGAGAAAGAGAGAGAGAGAAAAAGAGATTGATGAGCAAGAAAAATTACGGAGAGAGACACATACAAAATGTGAGTGAGATGTGCTGAATAAGAGAGTAGAGGAGGCTGATCTACAATGAGAAAAGGACAAGGTGAGAGTGCAAGAGAAAGAGATAGATGTGCTTTGTGAGATGAAATGTTGGATCAAGACAGAGAAAGAAAGAGGTGCTCAGAATATGAAACGGAACAGAAAGGGCCACATGTGAATAATATATCTGAGTTAAGAGTTTAAAGTCAGAATTCTGAGATAAAAGTCAGTTTAATCTCAGGATTCTGACATAAACTTTGAACTAAAAAAAAAAAAATCACATATGGCCCTAATCCTCTTCCATAGATGAGGGGCAAGAGTAAAAGAAAGACAGGGAGACTGGCAGGGAGGGATACTGAAAGGAACAGGCAAACTAAGAGCTGGGCTGCTTTTACACGTGCTTACTTTACTACTGATTAACGATGCAGTTGCAGAAAGCTTTCTACATCAAAGTACAGCTGCTACTAATGCGAGGAAATGTTGGCAGTAATACTTTTACTTAGTTTAGGGAACTTTATGCTTTTACCTAATTGAATTTCATAAAGACAGAGTGCAGTTTTTATCGTTCACAGTTTAGATGGCTCATCTAGTTACTTTCCAGGTTAATATATGACATACAACATCTGTGACAAGACAAACCCGACTGTTAAACCTTACCACACCTCAACTCCAACTGACAGTATTCCATAGTGAGAGAGGCTATTGTGTACAAAGAGTACTTTTGCTTTTGATACTTCTGTACATTAATACTTTTGAACTCTTATTTATAGAGAATTATCACCCAACTCTGCTTTTCCCCTCTGCTGGATGGAACATTTTACCATCTTTCAGCTCATTGTTTTGGTGTAACATTACTGGTTTGGTTCAGCTTCAACATTCCAGCTGCAGCAAATGCATTTACAGCAAAAATACATTTTTGCTAGTTTCCAATGGACCTTTTGCTCTTTGTTACATTCACTATATCAACTTGTTATCAGACATAATATCTAAGGTAATAGATGATATGTAAGATAATAAGATGATTGATGCATTGTATTTTAACTGAGGTAAAAGATCTGAAAATATCTTCTACCTCTGTACTCAGTAAAATTAAGGTGATGTGCAAATAGTTGGAGCCATGCAAGTGCTCACCATTTTTATTACATTATCAGTTTTTATGGGATTTTTTTATGACATTATGCACATTTATTACATCATGAGCAGTTATTATAATATGAGTTTCTACAAGCCACATTAGCACAACTGAAGAAAGCGTGAGAATCCATTTGGGCCCCAGTGAAGTAAAAACAAGTGCTCATTTTCCACTCTTGAGAAAAAAACAAATATTGTTTTGCATCACAATGGGGTTGCATGTTATTATCTAATCATGAGTTGTGAGGCATTTTGCATTTCCTTTTTTTCTTGCTAATGATGCAACCATTTTAAGTAAAGTTAGTAAAAGTTTCATCTGTGAGGTAAAAATTGTGGTCTAAAAACACAGAATCTGCACTACAGCATGACTGAAACATGCATCGCTTCATTCAGTACTAGGCAAAAAAAAATATTACAGTATTGCTACATTTTTAGGTTTTTCCAGTTTAGGGAAACCCCCTTTGGATTCATACTAAACTCAGTCAGTGTGAAAGCAGCCTGAGTGAAAGCCAGCCTGTACTGATGCAAGGATAAAAAGGGAGAGAGAAGCAAACTGAGAGAGATCAGACATAGGGAGAGAGAAATAGATAAGAAGATAGGATTCTAGTTTCAGCATGAGGTCTCCCATCTGTCTGTTGCCAGAGTGACACCTGCTTAGCTTTGATTCAAAATTGCACACTGAGCTTTAACAGGAGGCACACGCTCTGAATAAAAAGAGCAGTGGCACTGTGCACACATATGCTCAATCTCACATGTCAACATAAAACATGGAAAAAAGCAGACGTACACACACACACACACCCACAAACACAATTATGTATGAAAGTACACAAAAGGACTGGGTGTGCACAAAATAAATTTAAATACTTTTTTTCTGCAAGTCAAGATTTGAGAGCATGTGGGCGCAGATTTGTAAGAGCAGAGCAAGGATGGAGGAAGTTCTAGCAAGTTCTGGAACACAAGCTCTAGCTCCAGGCTTCAATAACTCAGTTTCCTCATTGTCATTCATGGCAACATTCAGCACCTGGAAAGAAAATGTATTTGTATTAATAGAACGTTGACTAATTTCCTCGCTTTACAAAATAAGGTGCAATAATCAATTTTTAAGACTGCCCTGGTTGTCTTAAGTGCTCTGTGTTAAATCATAGGAGTGTATTTTACATAAGTCCTAAAAGCACAGAAAATGTCCAACCTGGTCAATAAATGAGCATGAATGGAAAGCTCTGTTGGATGCCACCATTTCTCTAGTCCCAGCTGGTTTGTAACCAGGCTTCCTTCAGTATGAAATAGATGATTATACTATGCCTCTGAATATGCTGTGAAAGCCTCTTTAAGTCTTAGGAAAATCCAATGATAGAAAAAAGGTGAACTTGGCCGCTTATCCGTTTATCCATTGTCCACCTTAAGTTCATGCAAAACACCTCATAGAAGGTGCTGGTCAAACATACTGCACCACAAAAATTCAACCTGACTGATGGTAGGAGGTTTACAACAGAAGTCAATGAGATGAAGCAAATGAAGCTCTGTTCTGATTGGTTAGGTTCCTGATGCTGCCCATTGGTAGACTCTGATAGCTCCAGCAACTACGTAATTAAAGAGTAGTACAACATCTGATGTCATCACAAGGAGGAAGTACAGGTAAGTTTGGCTATTAACTTGCATGGGAGCATTTTTACTCATACTGTGACTTCAGCAGCAACTTTTTCCAGCTGTTCATGGTACCTACACAGTGAAGGGTGGGACACAGGAAAAACATGAACCTCCCACATGTCATGTCCTCCCATTGAAGCTAATTGCTGGCTAAAGGTGGTAGGGGACATTTGCTACAGGTCATGGAGGTGGCGTTGCTGTTTACAATTATATTATATTTACAACATTATTTGGGCTAATATCAACACATACCTGGACATAGATGCTTTTTTGTCCCTACTTTTCCTATCACACCAAACATTAATGCTTGCAAGTGAGTGGTGGTCTTTCTCATCTGTATTGCTAGTGTGTGTACATTACACAACAGTTGTGCCTTCGGTGCTGTTCTTTAAATTGAATTCCTGCAGGATCTGCTGTCCCACACCTCCATTCCCTCCAACAGTCTAATAACAGCCTCATCACATAACCCATATCCCCCATCCCCATCTCAGAAATTGATGAAAGCAATGGCACTGTAACTGTAAGACAGGGATGATGACCAAATCCTTCCTAAATGCTTATGTGACATCACAGAACAGCATAGGGGAACATGTGCTTACTTTTGATTTACAGCACCAACTTTGTGAGCCTTGTTCAAGAGGTCATGTATTCTGAAAAGTAAAATAGCTTGTGATGTTGTTACTGATGACTTTGAAATTCTGCCCTTGAGGATTCAATGGGGTATTGTGTATCTACAGGTAATCATTATTGCAATTTTTTAAAAAGACTGACCCCCAAAAAAGGTTAAATTATTGTTTTCCCCCACTGAAACATCATAAAAGGAAGAGATAAAGTAATGAAATTGAATTATCCAAACATACAATGCTGGTTTAAGGTTAATGTTTGTTTCAGGGTCTGACTAAACACTGGTTTGAGTTTATTGAGTTATTTGGGTTTGACTTTATAACAAAGGTCATCTTCTTATGTTTATGGATGGCTCTCAGCTTATGGTTATGTGGGTGGTTTTTAATATGATTGGCATGGCTATGCTACAATATAATAATCCTATATGTATGTGTGTCTACGTGGATATCAGTATGTGAGTGTGTTTATGGCACAATAACCATTGTTATGGGTATATGTTTAAATGTTTGTATACACAAAACAGCCATCAGAGTTAATTGAAAAAAATCGGAAACTCTTTCAGCTAATTCTATAACACTGAGGAATTCACTTCTTATGTGTGCACATGTGTGTATTGTCAGTGTGGTCTGTTGCATGCAAATGAAAGTGTGTGTGCTGCCTGTGTTCAACCCTGGTTTAACCTTGGGGCTGGTGTCATCCCAGAGATAGATCAGTCGGGAGGACACTCAGACCCTGCAGACACATTAAGGGAGTGCAGCTTCACTGAAGGATTACTCTGCACAGCAGGAACCTGCCTTTAAATGTGTTAGCATAATGCTGGAGACAGCCAGGGAGAAATAAAGCAAAATAAGACAAGAGAAACAGCTAAAACGCAACAAAGAGAAACATACAAAGAGAGTGAGACACAGCCTCTGTGAAAAGAGATGTTTAAACAGAGGAGTAAAACAAATAAAATAAAAGAAATTAGATTTTAAAAATTCTACAAGAAGCATTGATATACCAAATATAATATTGTCCATATGGGGAACAGATTATACATTGCACCATATTACACAATAAAGAGAAGTAATTTGGGTGATAATTGTATGAGCCTTTTTCAGAGCTCTTTTTTGAACAATAAAGCTTTAGCCTATAATTCTCAGCAATTACCTTAAAAAGAAGATTACATGGTACATTTTATACTTGCTCTCTTTTAACTCCTCCTTGTGCTCTTTATAAAATAATGTTCACTTTGTTTCCTAGGTTCCCTGTGATAATCTGTTCAAAACAAAAAAGCCTTCAAACCAAAGGTGAAAATGGTCAGTGCCTTTTAGAAATGACTGTCTCTGTTACTTCCCAGTTAATGTGTGGCTACATTTAGGATACATGAAAGATGGTCATAGACAGAATTAGGGACAGAAGGACAGAGATTGAATTGTAGTGCATGTAAATTTACTCTGTCAGTAGTAACTTAGCAAATAACCACCCACAAGAATTTAACAAATTTTGTCTTGAAGTGAATGCTGTATGAAAGTGTGCATGCTGTTTATTCAGCTGAATAATGAATCAATTGGATAATTTGCAAACTACGTACAATGAATGCCTCAAGGCAATGAAAAAACTTTTTTTATGGTTGGGTCCCCATAGACCTTGCTATGCTAACAGTAAGTAGCGCTTACAAAAAACTGGAGGTGAATCTTGTCTTTTTTATTTATTTCAAAATGGAGAGTGTGTACAAATACCATGGCACATTTTGAGTAGTGTAATGGGAAAATAATGAACATTGTGTCTTTGACTCACAATTTGGCATATCAGTCATATTTACAACATCAAAGCGCATTTTCATTTGTTAACATGTCTGGTGTTAATATTACTCATCATGTGTTTTTCCCCATCTGCCCAACATTCTTGATGTCTGTTAGTGCAAATGAAGCATGGGAATCCAGTGAACTCACTTCATATGCTTTGGTCTGACTAAATGGTGTGTTGCTATATGGAGCATTAATTAGCTGCAGGGTGAAAGACTGGTGGGGAAGGGTTATGTATTAGTGTTGATGTGGCAAGAACTATGAGCATATGTTACTGCACTTACACTCTCAATAAGAGAGAGATGTGTATTTGGTAATGGGACTGAAACAAACATGCATTGGTAGGGAACATTAATTGAAAACTGAGTGACAAACTTATCGTGTGCATTAACTATGCAGAATTGCAATCTATGTGACATAAGGAATAACATTGGAAATGCATGCAACTGTGGTTTATGAGAGAGAAGAGCTAATGTGCGAGTGTAATTGCATGTGGGAGTGGAGGTGAACAGCCAAAGCAAATGCCACTGTAAATTATGCATGAATCACAGATGTAAATGCCTGACTATGGCTGTGCGTGTGACTGCATTTATGTTTGCATGTCCATACTTTTGCTGTGTAAAATGTGTAATTACATTCCAATTACAACATGAGGGCTATAGTGACTGGACATCACATTAGCCAGCTTTGTCTACTTGTATTACTGCCTACAACTGTCCAATGCTGGCCAAGATTATTTACAATGAAGACAACATTAAGCAGGTTGAAGGTTCACTACAGGTTCACTAATCTCCTATTCAGCAACACATATCTAGTGAAGTGATCTCCACTGCTCAACACGATCCCTGCTCTCTGTCACAGTGAATAACATAAACACGCCAATTGCATGGAACTTCCCTCCGACTCAGTAATCAAACAAACCTAAATAGATGGATGTAACACCAGTTCTATAATTATATATAGCTCACTGTCACTCTATATCACCTAGTAAATAAAAAAATGTGAATACAATAACTCAATATTCAAGAGAATATCATTAAAACACCATAAACCCTGGTCATGTATATTATATCTGTGTTTAACTGCAGTAATGTCATTATTGGATGAAAACACTGAACTGTAAATAAAAACTTACACCATCTACTTACATACTTCTATTAACCTCTTGAATTGAGTTGGGTTCAAATTATATCTATCTATCTATCTATCTATCTATCTATCTATCTATCTATCTATCTATCTATCTATCTATCTATCTATCTATCTATCTATTTTCATTTTGAAACACATTAACTTATTGATTCCTTCCACAGCCTTATAGAGCAAGGCACAATGCACTAGAAGTGTAGCATGTACTGTTGGATAAAGCTCTTTTTCTGATACATGCCTGTCACAGCAGCTTATAGGAAAATGGCTTGATCACAAGTGTGCACACACTCACACACACACACACACTTACTCTGTAAGCTTTTGAGTGAGTGCTGTCCAAGGTGCTGGGAGTTAAAGCTCCTCTTTCGGCATTGGCTGTATCACTTAGGCTGCCACTGGCCATGGTGCTGAAGTGGCAAGGTTTGCTTGTGTGCCAGTCTCTCTCTCTCTCTCTCTCTCTCTCTCTCTCTCTCTCTCTCTCTCTCTCTCTCTCTCTCTCTCTTCTCTCTCTCTCTCTCTCTCTCTCTCTCTCTCTCTCTCTCTCTCTCTCTCTCTCTCTCTCTCTCTCTCTCCTCTCTCTCTCTCTCTCTCTCTCTCTCTCTCTCTCTCTCTCTCTCTCTCTCTCTCTCTCTCTCTCTCTCTCTCTCTCTCTCTCTCTCTCTCTCTCTCTCTCTCTCTCTCTCTCTCTCTCTCTCTCTCTCTCTCTCTCTCTCTCTGAGTGTGTGTGTGTGTGTGTGTGTGT